>NW_027251276.1:0-55980 GCF_044704955.1 Pristiophorus japonicus
AAGTTCCGAGTAGAGCGCTTGCTTTGGGAGTCTCGTATCTGGCATGTGAACTATGTGGCTGGCCCAGCCCCCACCATTGAAGTTACTATATAGGTCCCTATACTCTAACCACCTCAGTAAGTATACAAGTCTACAAACTGCTAACGTGAGACATTTTAAGGGTGTCTTTGTATTATAAACGCAGAATTGTGAATGTCATATCCTTTACGTTATTTTATATATTCAACCAGTAAAATGTCTAAATTTAAGCAAAATTAAAAATGCATTTTTATTTTATAACCATGTTTCTGTTTGGAAATAGGAACTGGAGTAGACCATTTAGTCCCTCGAGCCTGTTCCATTGCCATTCAATGAGATCATGGCTGACCTGTGAAAGAGGATTCAGCCTAATTCAAATAATAGCAGAGATGACAAATATATCGGGACACAATCAAAAAGCCGAGGCTGTTGAGTTATCAATACTTGAGAATCACTCATTGTTTGTAAAACAAAATTGAATTATTTTGATCCCAGTTCACCAACATATATCAGTAACCCTTTAGATCGAATTTTATTTTTAAGTAGTCCTTGCAAATGCTTCACATTGATCTGTGAGATTGTGCATCATGTGGAATCCAAATTATATAGCAACATTTGTGGAACATTTTGCTCTTTGCTGCATTACAGACCTGGGGAGCTGGATTCTCCTCTTTGCAGCAGTAATGCAGCGGAACAGGGCATCCACCAGTGGGCCCGAAACCACTGCAATCCCGACTTATTTTCCTGTGCCGGGGGTCATTTGCTATGCTGGTTGGGCTCCTGGACAAATCCCTACCACCTAGAGGGAGCCTGATGCTGCGAATAATCTGGACTAAAAAGCTAGTGTCAGTAATGGTGGCCATGAAATTACTGGATTGTCATAAAAATCCATCTGGTTCACGAATGTTCTTTAGGGAAGGAAATCTGCCACCTTTACCCGATCTGGCCTATATGTGATTCCAGACCCACAGCAAATGGTTGACTCTTAACTGCTCTCTGAAATGGCCCAGCAAGCCACTCAGTTGTACAAAACTGCTGCGAGAAACAATAATAAGAATAAAATTGGACGGACTACCCTGCATCGACCGCCACACCGACTATGGACACAACAACGACGACTCAGCCCAATCGACCCTGCAAAGTCGTCCTCATGAATATCTGGGGAATTGTGCCAAAATTGGGAGAGCTGTCCCACAGAATAGTCAAGCAGCAGCCAGACAGTCATTCTCACAGAATCATACCTTTCAGCCAATGTACCAGACTCCTCTATCACCATCCCCGGGTATGTCCTGTCCCACCGGCAGGACAGACTCACCTTATGTGGTGGCACAGTGGTATACAGTCGGGAGGTAGTGGCCCTGGGAGTCCTCAACATTGATGCCGGACCCCATGGAGTCTCATGGCTTCAAGCCAAACATGGGCAAGGAAACCTCCTGCTGATTACCACCTATCACCCTCCCTCAGCTGATGAATCGGTCCTCCTCCATGTTAAATACCACTTGGAAGAAGCACTGAGTGTAGCGAGGGCACAGAATGTACTCTGGATGGGGGACTTCACTGTCCATCACAAAGAGTGGCTTGGTAGCACCGCTACTGACCGAGCTGGCCAAGTCCTGAAGAACACAGCTGCCAGACTGGGCCTGCAGCAGGTGGTGAGAGAACCAACACGAGGGAATAACCAACTTGACCTCGTCCCCACCAATCTACCTGTCGCAGATGCATCTGTCCATGACAGCTTGGTAGCTGTGACCACCACACAGTCATCTTCTTCAGCCAGAAGTGCCGAGGGGCTGACCCATATCGCCCTCCCCCTGAGGCCCCCCCCATCCCCCCCCATCATAGAAGCCAGTCTTCAGCCAATTCAATTCACTCCACGTGATATCAAGATACGGCTGAGCGCACTGGATACAGCAAAGGCTATGGGCCCCGACAACATCCCGGCTGTCGTGCTGAAGACTTGTGCTCCAGAACTAGCCATGTCTCTGACCAAGCTGTTCCAGTACAGCTACAACACTGGCATCTACCCGACAAAGTGGAAAACTGCCCAGGTATGTCCTGTCCACAAAAAGCAGGACCAATCCAATCCAGTCAATTACCGGCCCTTCAGTCTACTCTCAGTCATTAGCAAAGTGATGGAAGATGTTGTCGACAGTGTTATCAAGCGGTACTTACTCACCAACAACCTACTCAGTTTGGGTTCCGCCAGGACCACTCGGCTCCAGATCTCATTACAGCCTTGGTCCAAACATGGACAAAAGAGCTGAATTCCAGAGGTGAGGTGAGAGTGACTCCACTTGATATCTAGGCAGTCTTTGACCGAGTGTGTCATCAAAGAGCCCTAGTAAAACTGAAGTCAATGGGAATCAGGGGGAAAACTCTCCACTGGCTGGAGTCATACCTAGCACAAAGGAAGATGGTTGTGGTTGTTGGAGACCAATTATCCCAGCCCCAGGATATCGCTGCAGGAGTTCCTCAGGTCAGTGTCCTAGGCCCAACCTTCTTCAGCTGCTTCATCGATAACCTTCCCTCCATCACAAGGTCAGAAGTGAGGATGTTCGCTGATGACTGCACAGTGTTCAGTGCCATTTGCAACGCCTCAGATAATGATACAGTCCATGCCCGCATGCAGCAAGACCTGGATGACATTCAGGCTTGGGCTGATAAATGGCAAGTAACATTCGTGCCATACAAGTGTCAGGCAATGACTATCTCCAACAAGCGGCAATCTAACCACCGCCCCTTGACATTCAATGCCATTACCACAGCTGAATCCCCCACCATCAACATCCTGGGAGTCACCATTGACCAGAAACTTAACTGGATCAGCCACATAAATAATGTGGCAACAAGAGCAGGTCAGAGGCTGGGTATTCTGCGGCGAGTATCTCACCTCCTGACTCCCCAAAGCCTTTCCACCATCCACAAGGCACAAGTCAGGAGCAATAGTAAGGAAGGACATTAGCTTGGTTGATATGGAATCTGTATGGGTAGAGCTGCAGAACACCAAAAGGCAGAAAACACTAGTGGGAGTTGTGTACAGACTACCAAACAGTAGTAGTGAGGTTGGGGATGGCATCAAACACGAAATTAGGGATGCGTGCAATAAAGGTACAACAGTTATCACGGGTGACCTTAATCTGCATGCAGATTGGGCTAACCAAACTGATAGCAATACGGTGGAGGAGGAGTTCCTGGAGTGTATAAGGGATAGTTTTCTAGACTAATATGTCGAGGAACCAACTCGAGAGCTGGCCATCCTAGACTGGGTGATGTGTAACAAGAGAGGATTAATTAGCAATCTTGTTGTGTGAGGCCCCTTGGGGAAGAGTGACCATAATATGGTAGAATTCTTCATTAAGATGGAGAGTGACTAGGGTCCTGAACTTAAAGAAAGGTAACTTTGATGGTATGAGACGTGAATTGGCTAGGATAGACTGGCAAATGATACTTAAAGGGTCAACGGTGGATAGGCAATGGCAGACATTTAAAGATCACATGGATGAACTATAACAATTGTACATCCCTGTCTGGCGTTAAAATAAAACGGGGAAGGTGGCTCAACCGTGGCTAACAAGGGAAATTAGGGATAGTGTTAAATCCAAGGAAGAGGCATATAAATTGGCCAGAAAAAGCAGCAAAGCTGAGGTCCGGGAGAAATTTAGAATTCAGCAGAGGAGAACAAGGATTTAATTATGAGGGGGAAAATAGAGTATGAGAGTAAGCTTGCAGGGAACATAAAAACTGACTGCAAAAGCTTCTATAGAAAAGCGAAGAGAAAAAGATTAGTGAAGACAAATGTAGGTCTCTTGCAGTCAGAATCAGGTCAATTTATAATGGGGAACAAAGAAACGGCAGACCAATTGAACAAATACTTTGGTTCTGTCTTTACTAAGGAAGACACAAATAACCTTCCGGAAATACTAGGGGACCAAGGGTCTAGCGAGAAGGAGGAACTGAAGGAAATCCTTATTAGTCAGGAAATAGTGCTAGGGAAATTGATGGGACTGAAGGCCGATAAATCCCCAGGATCTGATAGTCTGCATCCCAGAGTACTTAAGGAAGTGGCCCTAGAAATAGTGGATGCATTGGTGGTCATTTTCCAACATTCTATAGACTCTGGATCAGTCCCTATGGATTGGAGGGTAGCTAATGTAACCCCACTTTTAAAAAAAGGAGGGAGAGAAAACAGGGAATTATAGACCGGTTAGCCTGACATCGGTAGTGAGAAAAATGTTGGAATCAATTATTAAAAATGTAATAGCAGCGCATTTGGAAAGCAATGACAGGATCGATCCAAGTCAGCATAGATTTATGAAAGCGAAATCATGCTTGACAAATCTTCTAGAATTTTTTGAGGATGTAACTAGTAGTGTGGACAAGGGAGAACCAGTGCATGTGGTGTATTTGGACTTTCAAAAGGCTTTTGGCAAGGTCCCACACAAGAGATTAGTGTGCAAAATTAAAGCAGAGGGTATTGGGGGTAATGTATTGATGTGGATAGAGAATTAGTTGGCAGACAAGAAGCAAAGAGTAGGAATAAACGGGTCCTTTTCAGAATGGCAGGCAGTGACTAGTGAAATAACGCAGGCCTCAGTGTTGGGACGCCAGCTATTTACAATATATATTAATGATTGAGACAAAGGAATTGAATGTAATATCTCCAAGTTTGCAGATGGCACTAAACTGGGTGGCAGTGTGAGCTGTGAGGAAGACGCTAAGAGGTTGACTTGGATAGGTTAGGTGAGTGGGCAAATGCATGGCAGATGCAGTATAATGTAGATAAATGTGAGGTTATCCACTTTGGTGGCAAAAACAGGAAGGCAGAATATTATCTGAATGGTGACAGATTAGGAAAAGGGGAGGTGCAACGAGACCTGGGTATCACGGTACATCAGTCATTGAAAGTTGGCATGCAGGTACAGCAGGCGGTGAAGAAGGCAAATGGCATGTTGGCTTTCATAGCTAGAGGATTTGAGTACAGGGGCAGGGAGGTGTTGCTACAGTTGTACAGGGCCTTGGTGATGCCACACCTTGAATATTGTGCACAGTTTTGGTCTCCTAATCTTGCTATTGAAGGAGTGCAACGAAGGTTCACCAGACTGATTCCTGGGATGGCAGGACTCACATATGAAGAAAGACTGGATCAACTAGACTTTTATTCACTGGAATTTTGAAGAACGAA
This sequence comes from Pristiophorus japonicus, assembly GCF_044704955.1. Classification (NCBI taxonomy): domain Eukaryota; kingdom Metazoa; phylum Chordata; class Chondrichthyes; family Pristiophoridae; genus Pristiophorus; species Pristiophorus japonicus. Next base: position 5,201 of record NW_027251276.1, read on the forward strand.
AGGGGATCTCATAGAAACAAATAAAATTCTGACGGAATTGGACAGGTTAGATGCAGGAAGAATGTTCCTGATATTGGGGAAGTCCAGAACCACGGGTCACAGTCTAATAGTAAGGGATAAGCCATTTCGGACCGAGATGAGGAGAAACTTCTTCACTCAGAGAATCGTGAACCTGTGGAATTCTCTACCACAGAAAGTTGTTGAGGCCAGTTCGTTAGATATATTCAAATGGGAGTTAGATGTGGCCCTTACGGCTTAAGGGATCAAGGGGTATGGAGAGAAAGCAGGAATGGGGTACTAAAGTTGCAAAAATATTCAGCCAAGATCATATTGAATGGTGGTGCAGGCTCGAACGGCCGAATGGCCTACTCCTGCACCTATTTTCTATGTTTCTATGTTTCTAAGTCACACACCATCCTGTCTTGGAAATATATCGCTGTTCCTTCATCATTGGTGGGTTAAAATCCTGGAACTCCCACCCTAACAGCACTGTGGGATTATCTTCACCACCGTACTGCAGCGGTTCAAGAAGATGGTTCACCACCACCTTCTCAAGGGCAATTAGGGATGGGCAATAAATGCCGGCCTTGCCAGCGATGCCCACATCCCATGAACACATTTTTTTTAAAGCGGGTCAAGAGCAGGCAGCCAGAGATTTGAAGAGGTCAGAAAACCTAAAAGTGGATTCTGAGATTTTCTTTTCGGCCTTGGCTGAGGCCTAAGGAGGTGAGTGAATTGGAGCATTATGGAGGGAGAAGAGGACTGACTAGGCACTCTCCCACTACCACTACCCAGGCTTTACTGACACCTTTCACCAGACAGTCCCAGTAAGAAGTGGTAAAAGGGGCAACCAGCAACTAAACATTTCCTGGGAATGGAACCCCATGCCACTGCCAGCGTTTGCATGCAGCAGGCGAGGAAGGAGAGCGGGAAGGGAAATCTAGCATGGGGTAAGAATGCAGTTGGCCTCACCACCTGCTTTTTCCCCTTTTTACAGCAATCCTGCCACATTTTGGGTGGGAGAGCAGAAGGAAATCCAGATATCTTTAGTATGCACTGCAATGTTCCTATGTAAATATAGGGGGAGAGTTCTATTTTTGGGAGTACTAATCACTCAGGGTCAGTTTCAAATGATACAAAGCAAATAAGACGAGTCAGATGTGGATTTTTGTAAAAAAAAAAAATAACCTTTATTTATAATAAACAAATTGGTATTTTCCTTCCTCACGTACTTCAGTCCAGGCTCAAACAAGAATGTACGGACTCAGCCATATAACCGAGGGAAGGTGAAGTGGCTCTGCCTTGGCCATGAGGCATCAAGAAGTCGTATTCGGATTTTAATTTACCCCACAGTACATTGAACACTATCTCTTCTGGGCATGCACCAAGTTTCAGCACGTGTGCAGAAGAGATATGACGCAATTCATTGTGGGCCACATGTTGGTCCCTCGGGCCCGAGCAGACTGGAAACATTGGCTGGCAGGCGTTCAGTATCTTCTAACTTGCATTCTGCCCTATCCAGAACATCTTTTGTGCTCCTCACATAACATCCAAAGTTCTTTTTTTTTAATCTTTATTCAAATTAGTGGACTTTATGTCACATAGTCTAAATAGCTGGCAGGCAGTTTTAAGGTACAATTCATTCCTAGGATTCTCCAGGTCATCAGACTCACTGCCTCGATTTCATTGCATTAAAAATGTATCAGTTATTTATACTCTAATGTATGAAACACCCCCAAACCATCAATGCCTCCTGAGCAATACACCCCCAATCCATCAGTGTCTTTTTCTGTAAATGCCCTGACTGTCTGTTGCTGTCAGAGTAACTCCAACATGCATTTCTTCCTATGCCTATAGGGTGTACTTTTATTATTCCAATGATTCAGGCTAAAATCAGCAGAAGGACAACAAAACACGTGGCACATTCACTGCAGAAAAACACCTGAATGACACATGAAGTGTCACTGATTCTTTCACTTTCGCCTTCACGCCAGTTTGTTTGTTTCTGTGAAAAGGCAGCAAGTCATCAAAATCCACCGTACTCCCTATACCCAACTCCTACTGTCATTCCGGAACAGCTTTGGCTCCAAAATCACTCAAGTCTGTATCCAATAATTCAGTATATAACCACTCAGGTCTACTAACAAACTGTCCATAAGCCACAAACAAAACCATTTACAAGTAATTTTGGTTATGGTCTGTAGGTCTGTCTGCTCGAAGCAATGCATCACAGCATGCATCAATTTGATGGCATCACTGCTTGCATGCACAATAGCATAGAAGGCGATGTTTCTTCCAGAAAAGTACACACCATTTTTGTCGCTGTGCTTTAGCACATGCACAACAGATTACTGTCTCCCTACCTTTGCCTTGAAGCTGAGGATAACTGTAAACAGTGTTCAAGGGGTTAAGATAGAAATAGAATGGCAGATCCTAGAAAATACAATCAGGGATACATAGCAGTTTTGAGCTATGTACACGTTAGGAGATTGTTAAAGGTGGTGCTTTAGAGGATAAATTGGGGAAGAAGATTTGATATATTTATTTAATATAAACAGTTTAACAGGAGTTGGCCATTCAGCCCCTCGAGTCTGTGACTGGATCATAGATTTCTGCACCTCAACTCTACCCACCTTTGCTTCATGTTGCATAACAACAATCTACCAATCTCAGTCGTGACAATTTCAATTGACCCAGCACCCTTTTGGGGAATGAATTCCAGCTCTCCCATGTGTGAAGAAGTGCTTCCTGGATTTCCCCCCTCAATGGCCTGGCTCTAATTTTAAGATTATGCACCCTTGTTCGAGATTCCCCCACCAGAGGGGAAATCGTTTTTCAGTATCCACCCTATTGAATCTTTTTAACAACGTCAATTGATGCCATGTGCAAGTGATGCAGTCATATTTTCTTCACAAGAATTAACTGTGATATTTGCCTGCAAAACAGCACCACTATAATTGTAACAACTTTGTATCACTAATGGTGCCCTCTTAATGAAATTGCGTTCTGTTTTGATGTAATGCATAATAAGAGTATTCCCCATGGGTAATAGCAGCCTGCTATTTTCTAAAAGCTTTGTTTGTAAAACGAAATTTTGAACGACCTTTAACTGGGACAGGTAATAGAAGGTTAACTGAACTAATGCAATCTACAGTGGAAAATGTGAAGTGTCCTTGTGTCTTTTTTTATGACTGATTATTGAGCCCTTCAGAGCCCACCCCATTGATCTGTTTGCTGCCCAGTTAAAGCCCACATGGACAGGCTTCAATATGACCCCTTCATTAATGTGATCTGAAGAAGGACACCTAAAGGTAGACTATTCTAATTTGCTATTTTAAAAAATGTCACAAGCATTGATATCTGCAGTTTTTGTTGGCAATTTCTAACTCCCTAAAGCAATAAGCAAATAAAGCTTTTTTTCCATAATGAAGCAGTTACTAACCACTGCAAGGGTCAGCTCTTGTATCTTTTGTTGATCTGCTTTGGAGCATAGTTAGTCAAAAAGCTGCTTGGTTTCTAATAGTCTTCATGGTTTGGCTGTGTTGGAGCATTACCTTCTGTCAGGCAAAAATCAAGTCAATTCTGACTCATGACAGCGACTTTTAATTTAAAATTTAAATATTTTATCTACACTTGCCTATTTCCTATTCGATTGCAGACAGCGGGGAGGTCATTTTAACTTTGGCTGATGGTGTGAAATGGACAATATCGAATTACCCGCCCATCATACACCATGCTCGAATTTCCTTTCCATTGACTTCATTGGCCAATCCGATATTAACAGAAGATAAAATTACCCCCAGGGAGTCAAGAGCAAGTGCAGTTTTACAGGTGACAGGGTGGAGAGATAATTAGATCCAGATCGGGGGAGGGAAGGAAGCAGATGGAAGAGGGAAGAGGGAGGATGAGATGCAGAGGAGGAGAGAAGGGGAGAGAGGGGAGGAGGAGGAGGAGGAGGAGGAGGAGGAAGAGGAAGAGGAAGCATACATCAAAATGTGTCAGAAACTCACATTTTCCTGAGGGCCTGGTCTGCCCAGGAAGTACGTTTTGCACCACCAGAGCTCACTTTCAAATATTTCTAAATCCTTCACCAAAAAGATTGCACTTTTGCGCACTTGAGGTTTTGGGTAAAGCTGCAACTGAAGTCCTGACAATTCCTGCCCCACTACACTCCATTTGTATTTCTTTTCTCATGTCATATGTGAGACCATTGGGTTTCAGTTTGCATTGACAAACAAAACTGAATTGTGGAATATTCCAAACAATGATAAAAATACCAAAGCCAATGAAATAAAAAAGAATGTAATTTTGCAGGTGCCTCGAAGCAGTAGTCTTGGTCATAGGCCTTTATCCAGGTCTGTGTTTTAGTTGCACTTTGTTTTTGGAGTGGTCAACTTGTATGATGCTGTTTATCAGCATTTCTGAGTTTTGTTGGTTAGCATGTCTGCTTGCTTCTTTGTGTAGGACAAGAAACAGACCAGTTTCTCCATCTAAGAAAGTGTTGGAAGGGTTTCTACGTCCCTTTTCTCCATGCCTGTGTTTCTCCAATTGCAAGAGAGTGATCAGTATATCTCTTCCCCACTAATCTGAGCCAATGGAACTGTTATGTATGCAATAACGGTACAAACTGAGTACTGTTCAACAGAACAAGGTACACCCTTGGCTCTGCTTTATTACGGCCCAAAGTGCCTGACTCACAAAATGGCTGGCCTTTTATACCAGAGCAGCACCATGTGCGTGCTGCTCAGAGGCTTCTAACAATGACACCATCTGGTGGCTACAAACAGCATGTACGTACATGACAATACCCTCCTCTGAGATCTTATCACAGTCTTTCACAGGTTGAGATGATCCGGGGCTTTACGCTCCCGGGTTGACTGTCTCAGTTCGATTCTGACCTTGTGTGCGGAGTCTGTTGTGGCTGGTGGCTGGATGGCTGACTTATTGGGGATGGCAGTGGTCATGTCAGGAATTTCAAGTTCATTTTTATTGAACAAGTCCGTGATGGAAATTCCGCGTTCACTGATGACCCTTAAGTCCACTGAAGGCTGCTGGTAGGTTGGTTGGTCGTCGACGGTTTCTTCGTCCGACTGCTCTGGCTCCTCTGTGTGCCTCAGCTTTGTTTGATCCATGTGTTTCCTGCAAGTTTGCCCATTCTTGAGCTGAATAACAAATAAACTGTTGCCCTCCTTGGCCATGACCGAAGCAACGATCCATTTGGGACCCTGACCATAATTCAACACATATAGAGGATTATTAACAAAAATCTCGCGTGACACAGTTGCGCGATCGTGGTACCCTTGTTGACTCTGTCTTCTTTATTCAACATGATTACTTAAATCCAGGTGTACAAGAGATAACTTGGTCTTAAGACCTCTTTTCATCATGAGTTCAGTAGACGAGACCCCTGTGAGTATGTGGGGTCTTGTCCTGTAACTCAGCAGTATGCAAGACAAGCGGGTCTGCAGTGACCCTTGGGTTAATCTCCTCATGCTTTGCTTGATAATTTGTACTGCACATTCTGCTTGCCCGTTGGACACAGGCTTGAACGGTGCTCACCTTACATGTTTTATGCCGTTAAGTTTTACAAACTCCTGAAACTCCTGACTGGTAAAGCACGACCCATTGTCGCTCACCACTATGTCAGGTAGACCATGTGTCGCGAACATGACATTGAGATTCTCCATGATTGCCGTGGACATACTGGATGACATGATTATTCATTCTATCCACTTCAATTAAGCATCCACCATCTTGCCCAGGAAGGGACCCGCAAAATCTACATAGATCCTAGACCAAAGTTTGGATGGCCATGACCACAGACTCAGCAGCGATTCCGCTGGTGCTTTGTTGAGCTGCATGCAGGTGTTGCACTGATGCATGCATGCTTCCAGCTCAGAATCAATTCCTGGCCACCATATGTGGGACTTGGTGATGGCCTTCATCATCACTATACAAGGATATGTGCTGTGTAACTCATGCACAAACTTCTCTCTCCCTTTCTTAGGCATTACAACACAATTGTCCCACAATATGCAATCTGCTTGAATAGACTGTTCGTCCTTGTGACGAATGTATGGTTTGGCCTCCTCGCACATTTGCTTAGGTATGGCAGACCAATCCCCTTTGAGGATGCAACCCTTTACCACCGATAATATCGGGTCCTGGCTGTTCCAGGTCTTAACTTGTTGAACCATGACAGGGGTACCTTCACACTCAAAAGCATCCATGATTAACATTAAATCTACCGGTTGTGGCGTTTCCAACTCCGGTGTGGGCAACGGCATCCGGCTCAAAGCAGTCGGCACAATTCTCTGTGCCAGGTCTGTGGCGAATCACATAATCATAGGCAGATAATGTCAACGTCCACCTTTGGTTGCAGGATGAAGTGTTCGTATTGATACCTTTGCCTCGGAAAACAACGAAATGAGCAGCTTGTGATCGGTCTCTAATTCGAACATCAGACCAAATAGGTATTGATGCATCTTTTTAACACTATACACACACACTAATGCTTCTTTTTCTACCATACTGTAGGTTCTTTCTGCTTTAGACAAACTTTTGGATGCACACGCAACAGGTTGAAGTTTCCCCGACTCATTGGCTGGTTGTAACACGCAACCAATTCCATATGACGATGCATCACAGGCCAAAACTAAACGTTTACATGGGTCATAATGTACCAGCAGCTTGTTTGAGCAAAGCAGATTGGTGAATTCAGATTCTCGAAAGCTCTGTCTTGCAATGCGCCCCACACCCAGTTGTTGCCTTTTCTCAATAGCATGTGCGGTGGTTCAAGAAAGGTGCTCAATTTAGGTAGGGTTACCAAAGTAGTTGAGTAGACCCAGGAATGAACGCAGCTCCGTCACGTTCTGTGGCTTGGGTGCATTCTTGATGGCTTAGGTTTTCACGTCAGTAGTCTGATGCCATCAGCGGCGATTTTCCTCCCAAGCAATTCGACCTCCGATGCCATGAAGTCACACTTCGAGCGTTTAAGTCTGAGTCCCACTCTGTCCAAACGCGGTAGAACCTCTTCTAGGTTGTCAGATGTTCCTTGGAGTCACGACCAATGATCAGGATGTCATCTTGGAACATGAAGGTTCTGGAACGGACTTCCATATAGACTTTCCATATTCCTCTGTAATATTGCTGCAGCCGAGCGAATTCCAAATGGGCACCTGTGGTAAATAAACAGTCCTTTGTGCGTGTTAATGCACGTAAGTCTCTTCGACGAATCGACCAACTCCTGCGTCATATAGGCCGACATCTAGTCCAGTTTTGTGAATGACTTCCCTCCGGCTAGCATCGCAACAAGTCATCAGCCTTCGGTAATGGGTACTGATCCTGTTTCGAAACCCTGTTGATCATAGCCTTGTAGTCTCCACAGATTCTGACTGTGCCATCACTTTTCAGCACAGGAACAATGGGGCTGGCCCATTCATTAAATTCGACCAGTGATATGATCCCTTCACGCTGGAGTCTGTCCAGTTCAATTTCGACCTTCTCCCTCATCATACACGGCACTGCCCGAGCTTTATGATGGACGGGTCTTACATCTGAATCCACGTGGATCTGCACCTTGGCTCCCATGAAGTTGCTGATACCCGGTTCAAACAGCGAGGGGAATTTGCTCAATACTTGGGTACATGTATCTTCCTCTGACGACAACACCTTTATGTCGATCCAGTCGCATCTGATTTTCTGCAACCAGCTCCTGCCAAGCAGCGTTGGGCCACTGCCTGGAACAATCAACAGCGATAACTCGTGAACCGCACCATTATAAGACACCTTAATTTATGCACTGCCAATCACCTTTATCAGTTCTTTGGTGTACGTGCGCAGCTTGGCGTTAACAGGGCTCAGCCTGGGCCTCACAGTCTTAGTGTCTCACAGCTTATTAAATGCCCTCTCGTTCATGATCGATTGACTCGCTCCAGTTCCATCGATACCGGTATCCCGTTAAACTTCACATTAATCAAAATTTTGGTTTACTCTTGGTTATGAAAGAGTACAATCCATACACTTCCTCCTCTGGCATCTCGGATTGTGTATCCGAATCCGCACTAGTCTGACTCTTATCCTCCACGTGGTGTGTCGTAGCTCGCTTGCTCATCTGCAGGCACTGCTGGTGCCGATGATTTCCCCCACAACGCCAACACGGAGAAATTGGATACATCCCCGCTGGCGGACTTTGGGCAGCCACAGGTTTTGTGAACGCAGCCAGATAGGCCCTGCCATGTGCCGCTCTGCCAAACGCCGAATCATTCGCTTTTACAGTCCTTGGCAAGGTTCGGTTCTTCACCGATATTTGCTTTAAAACTCCTGTCCGTCGTCATACATGATTGAGTGATCTGGATGGCCCTTTTTAAATTCAACTCCTCCACCACCAGAAGTTTGCGCAGGATCACCTCGTGGTTGATACCGATAACGAAGAAGTCCTGCAGCATGTCTGCCAACACCGTCCCGAACTTGCACGGTCCGCTAGACGTCTCAGGTCGGCAACGAATTCCGCCGCGCTCTGGCCCTCCGATCAAACTTGTGTATAAAACCTGTATCTCAAGATGATGATGCCGTCGTCTGGCTTGAGGTGCTCCCGTACCAATGTACACAACTCCTCATACGTTTTCTCTGTTAGATCACTAGGCATGAGTAGATTCTTTATCAGACCGTAGATCTTTGAACCGCACACAGTGAGGAACACGGCCCGGCACCGATCTGCATCGTCGACCCCCTTCATTTTGTTGGCCACGAAGTACTGGTTCAAACGGCTCACAAAGTCTGCCCAATCTTCTCCCTCCACAAATCACTCTAAAAATCCAATCATGCTCATTTTGTAAACAAAGGTTCTTGTATTCTTGTCGACAAATGTTATGTATGCAATAAAGATACAAACTGAGTACTGCTTAACTGAACAAGGTACAACCTTGGCTCTGCTTTATTACGGCTCAAAATGCCTGACTCACAAAATGGCTGGCCTTTTATACCAGAGCAGCACCATGTGGGTGCTGCTCAGTGACCTCCAACAATGACACCATCTGGTGGCTACAAACAGCATGTACAGACATGACAGGAACAAATCCCACTGACTTGAACCCCTGATTGTACCTGGGAGCCCTACTTTAACACACTGATAAGGTGGCACCAGCCAAGTTCACTGTCATCGGGACTTTGACACGTATCCCATTAAATGGAGGGCTCCAGTAACACAAAAACAGATGACTTGATGCAACTAAAAAAGGGAAACCAACCTTGTATCATAATTTGCAAACTTAAATCAATTGCATCTGAAAACTATTAATTAGCAGTTACTTTCTTCCTGAAGGAGGAGGAGGAAAAGTGAATTATTGTTGTGCACAGCATTGAACATTATTTCAAAGTAGCTCATCACACCAACGAACACACTGTTCCAGCATTAAATCTTTATTATCATTAATACAACATACTACTAAACTGTAAACTAGAATATTCCAAACAAAATGCGATAAACTAAATGTGCCTTCATAAAACCAGGGGTAATTAACCCTGCCTTACAGAAAGCACATTCTCAGTAAAAGTTCCAGTAATGTATGCACCTGTGAGGATGCTCACAGATTTGATTTGATTTAAGTTACTGCCAAAGTTAATTTTTTACTGTGACAGGTTTAGTGACCCCCCCCCCCCCCCTTTAATCAGGGGGCACTTGTATAATTTGTGTTTTTGGTGCCCTCAAAAAAAAACAAGGGGGCACTTGAATGAAAGTTTCTAGAGTGTGACCCCCCTTTAATCAGGGGGCACTTGTTTATTGTCTTCAACAAAATAGTTGTAGAGCTGTTGCATTGTGAATGGCTTAGCCAGTCACGTGATGGTCACAAGACTCAATAAAATCCCAGTCAGTTGGGTCCGGGTCTTTCCTTGATGAGGTATGCAGTTGTGAGCCTAGTGGATGAACTGGTAATGTGTAGTGTGATTGTTAAACCTTTGTGAATAAACCAATTAGTTCTTAATAACAATGTGTTGCTATGAATTCTTAAGCAAAGAACCTACAAAGCAAATACATTACAGGTCCCTATGTTGGAGCTTCACTACAGGATCACATGGAATTACTTTGGCGCTAATTGATTATACATTAAACTCTCTTTATTCTTTGAAGCCATACAATAGAGAGCTCAGACTTTGGTTCCAGATCATTTGAGTAAAAGCTGCACCTTCTCAGTAAAATAAAATAGAGTTTATGTGACATTATAGTAAGCCACTGCGGTACTTATACATGTTATGGGGTTGATAATGCAGTATTTGGCAGCTGACAGAAGAATGTTGAGGAGGTCCTTGTCTCATAATGTGGTCTTGCCTCATTTCTTGAACACAGAGCAGACACACTGGCATGGCAGCAATGGCAGAATGCAGTGCTCAAATATGTGCACGTCTGTGCATTTGGGCAGTAGGTGAACAATAGCCAGAGTGCTAGACGTTCTCCCTCTGCACCTAACGCTCAGTGATGTGCGGTAAAGATGTGCGGTAAAGGCAACATTGTAAAATTAGACAAAACGTGAGTACATTTACCTTAGCAACCATTGTGAGACCAGAATATTTCTTCCTCAACTGCTCTCGGGAGCTGGTCAAAGGTGAGACAAGATATACTTATTCTGCTACATCCATCAGGTTACTCTCATAGTACACTTCAGGAGATGCCCTTCAATTCTAAAAAAAGCCCTTCCTTTCCTCCAGCACCTCCTGCATCCTAGATTCCACGTTATTCTGGTCTTGCTGCAGCCATTTCTACCTTTTAATAACAATATAGCTGTAAAATGTCCAGCAGCCTTTCAAGATCTGCTGGCACCAGATAACACACCCTTTGCTGCATTTAATGAACACTGGGGGTGTTACAATTTGATACAAAGAAAGTGATCTTGCATTAAAGCACCGCATCAGACCTTTTCAACCAGTTCCTGTTCTTGGCCCTCAGCAACTAATCCTTTGGACTTTAGTCAGCCGTGGCTCATTTGGTACTGAGGGCATGCTGCACTGTCGGAGGTGCCGCCTTTCGGATCAGACGTTAAATCGAGGCCCGTGTGCCCTCTCTGGTGGAGGTAAAAGATCCCATGGCACTATTTCGAAGTTATTCCCGATGTCCTGGGGGCAATATTTATCTCTCAATCAACAGCACTAAAACAGGTTATCTGGTCATTATGATATTGCTGTTTATGGGAGCTTGCTGTGCACAAATTGCCGCATTTCCTACATTCCAACAGTGACTACACTCCAAAAGTACTGCATTGGCTGTAAAGCACTTTGGGATGTCCTGAGGTTGTGAAAGGCGCTATATAAATGTAAGTTTTTCTTGACAGTGTAGCGGGCACATGCAGCATCCAAAAGACACCACAGTGTTAGGACCACATTAGCAGACCCTACAGCTCTTAGACTCAAATTTTGTAACATTTAAATAGTCCTCTCTTCTAAAGTTTTTACATATATAGTAACTTAAAGTATGTATTTTTTTAAGTCACAAACAGCAGTCCTTACTCATTACACGGTGAGTGTTTATCTATAGTATATAGCAGTTATACCATGAAGGAGGTCTCGGGTTTATTATGCATAAACCTCTGAACATGTTAGCTGTGGTGAAGTTTATAACAGGGGTTGGCAAAGCTCAACCAAGAAAAATGGCAAGTCTTTCATGCTTCAGTTGTGAGGTGCTTAATTTTGCAAGCGGTAATTCGGGGCCAAACAAACGTTACCAATATGCAGGCACTCATTAAAATATTTAAATCACTGTTTAAATGGCTCAGACCCAAAATTTACACCTTCAGGTAAGGCTCCGCCCACAGTGTGGGCCTCGCCCAGGAATGCCAGGCACATGGAAATATTTAGGACAATATTGATTGAGCTCACCAGTCCAATCAGGCCAGTTAAAGAGAGAAGGTAAGTATATTTTTTTTGTTGTATTTTCTACATGTGTTGGTTAGTTTTGATGGGAGAGCCTCCATTTCAGGGTTTCTTCCCCCAGCACCAGTTTTCTGCATTACCCTTGCCAATGCCAGTTTTAGCACGGCATCTTACAAAGAGTTGAGGATGGGTATTCTTTAGTGGTTCTCAATGGATTACATAAGTGACATGAGGAAGAGCAGTTCATGAAGGGCTAAGAATTTTCAGGTCCAACAGCATTCTGGTCACAACCATCACTACCCCTGCTCCTGCACCATGTCAGAGGAGTTCCATCTCTGCTTCACAAAACGGCCTACACAAAGAGCTTTGCCAGCAATTGCCCAATGATCTGCAGACAACATCTGTTTCAGGAACAGCTCCTCCCATAATATTGGGGTTGAGCACAGAGTGAAGCTTTCATGCTATGCACCCTTCCAAGGCACCTCAGGAGACATCTGCCACATCAGGCAATCTGTCGTGCATACTAGAAATCAGGACGTGAGAACCACTGAGTTTGCAAGCAATAAAATCTTAATGCTTTTCCTGCAGAACGGAATCCAGCCATCAATTGGACAGGACGTACAGCTTTCACCAGCTGGCACGGTTCCTTCGATGCAAAATATTCTATATGCTACCCATGAGGCAACAGAATATTGGGTTTGTGACATAGAAAGATGCTCGACATTATAGAACACGTTACTATGACACAGTTTGACTGGGCACTTCACAGAATTTCAGTACTGGTGACACCTGTTCTCAAGCACATTCCAACTTCTGTAGATTTTTGTGAACTTATTAGCTTCAAAGTAATTATCGGCAATATTAACAAATAAACACTTAACACATTCGTATAATAATGCCCTGCCCGCTGTTTTAACTTGGTGAACATCGCCGCTAAATAGTGGCTAGTGGAATGTCCATCAAGTATTTGTCTAATAAAATCATTTACAGACTTTTATTTTCTTGGGTGTTAAATTCTGTTTAGTTACTAAGCTGGTGCACTTACTATCTTATCTTCTCGGTTTATATCTTGGGATTGAGTTTCAGTGGAGGGACCTTTATCCATGAAGGAATGGAGAAAATGATCAAGTTTATAGATTTTCATCTTCGCCTGGCCGTGTTTAGGTAAGGGATTGATTCTGTGCTCAGAATATCAGCTCTTTATCTGGCCCATAATTCTATGCTACTTGTACTTGCCCTGTGCAATCAGGGGCAGTGTTTGAAGTATTTTCTCAGTTGGGCTCCTTAATGAATTCTTCAGTGCCCATTATCTGTGCTAACTTTCTGACTCAGTCCCACTGCACTGCCTCAGCAGTTCCAGTATCTTTAATATGTGTCAGCTCCTCTGAGTGCCTTACTCCTCCTTAGCCTCATATTAGTGCTTTAATTAAATCAACCTTTCCTTCCAACATGGGCCTTTATGGATCAGGTGCTGTCCTCTGCCTCCTTTCTTCTATCTCTCACAGTGTTTTAAGCATCAGAATGTTCCAAAACCATTCTTGTCCCAGCTGTTGTGTATTTCTCATCAGTTACAATGTGATAGCTTTTATTTAAAAATTCTTCCTGACGTTTCTTTACTTTCTGAGCACAGTTTACGGAATAATGCACCCGGACTCACACTGGAATTTCTATAGTTAATAATAAATAACTAAATTAATGTTGCCAGTATGAGCAGATAAATGCTTCACGCATTCTAATGACATTATTCTCTCTCTGCTATTTTAATAAAGACGGTAAAACATTTAAAATAAATGGGCACAACCTGGTTTACACAAGGGTTGGGGTAGGTTAAGGAAAAAAGCTGTTTTCTCTCAAGCTGTTCACTTGATTCTTCATTATCCACTCTGACAGAATTTATTATTTCTTGGGCCAATCTTTAGTTGCCATAGTTACTAAAAGATAAAGGTGGAAAAAGTCAAAACACTTTACGATGGGCCATAACCAATAATTGTCTCAGGAAACTGTACTCTAAAAGAACAGTTGTTAAAAGGTTTAACCCTTTATGTGCTGAATCAGGGCGCCTGATTCCAGTTACTAAACGAGCTCCTAAGTTTTGCAACCTCTAGTTATTTATGTTTTAAACAAAAAAAATTATAGTTACTAACTACTTTGCAATGGGCTGGATTTTGGTTAAAAACCGGCACCACCGGATTACCACCCCAAAAAAAACACTATGATTATTTAATTAAGATCAGCGGAAAATTAATCAAAAAAATGAAAACAATCCTCCCGGCGGGAAAAATCAATGTTCCACGTGGATTATCAGCGGAAAATGCGATCCTGGTCAAATTTAGATGTATTTAGTCAAAATTTAGTCCGAGGCTATGGGTTGGGCCTAGGGAGGGGGAAAAACACAAAAAATATTTTTGAAAAACACAAAAAATTAAAAAATAAGAAAACATTCACAGGACCCTTTTCCAGTGAATCACTGCAAAATAATTATTTTTAAACTTTCACTTATCTTTTTTTGCAGGGTTCCATAACTCCTGCTGATCGAAGGACTGCTCCGGCTGTGTTCTCCTGGGCATTTCTTTTCTCTCAGCAATTACGGATCACCGCTACCACCAAACTCGGGCGGAAGCAGTTTTTTTCAGTGTTGCACACCGGTGGTCTGCTCCCCAGCAGTATTTCAGAACACTTTGATGAAACTTGCACCGGGCGGTTTCTTATCAAAAAATTGGATGACCGCCGAAAAATGCAGCAGAAAAGCTCATCAGGTTCCAGCCCAATAAGTCTACACTATAACGCAAAAAAAACATACAAATCTTTTTTTTCTAATGGTGAAAAAAATCCTGAAAAGAAAATTGAATAAAAAGTTCCTAAGTTGTCTCACTTTCTGGCATCCCCAGTACATTGAAATCGAAACCTTTCCTCGTTTGTTTTTTCCTGTAAATGGCAGAAATCCTTATCGCCTTTGTTCTTGCCTTTCCTTATAAAATCTACAGGCTTTTAATACCTAAATTTATCTAATTACTATCTGATTTATCTAATTTCCCGCCTACTCTTTTCAAACTGGGTAGTGTCCTAATACTGTGCGCCTCGGAGCAGGAACCTAGTTTCAATGGGAATGTCGTCGGGTCGTGCACGCCATTTTAACTGTGGGCCAACTAACGCCCTCACAGCCTCAGACCCGCCAGTGAATGCATCCTGGTCATAGGAGGCTCAGGTGAGATTTTTTTGCTGCTTGTTCAAGGTTCTGTGTGGGTCCGGAGTAGCAGGAGAGGTCCTCTTGGCCCTACAACAATACCTTGGGCCTCCCCTGCCCCAGTCCTCCCTTCCCTCTGATCGCAAACATTACCCAGTCCCCCACCACCCCCACTTCCCCGGTCGAGGACTGATTCCGTGAATCCCCAACAGTTCAGACTGCCGCTGGGGTCGCCCGCAGGAGTCACTTTCGAGGCCTTCAGATAAGGCCTGGGAGTTAAAATCTCCCGGGTCTCATGCTCTGGGCAGGGGGAGGGGATGTCGGACAGATCACCCTCGCACCCTCAATTCTCAGCCTGAGGTAACATCGAAGCTATGATCTCATCTTGTGGCAGGAAAGAGTTTTTTTTACTGAAAACTAACATCTCCAATTAACAAATGGGTCTGAGAATTTTATAGTCGATGTTTATGTTGTTGTCTTTAGGTTGTATGCTCATGAATAGCATATCAAGCAGTTAGCTCAGGCAGCAACATTTTCATATTCACAACAACATCCGAGCTCTCCTTCTGCAGATGGGTGGTTATCATTCATTCAGACCTTCTATTTCTGCTTGATAAATGACACCCTGGGGGCTCGGGCCTGCATCAAGTGCTGCATATTACTTCTCAGTTAAGAGGGAGGTGATTGGGCTTAAATAGGTTGTTCCAAAGGGCTCAGACATGATGCTGAAGCCACTCTGCTATTCAGGCTGCAAATAACCAGGGATTAATTGAATGTCACCTACTGCAGACATTTGTCAGGGGTCCCATAATTAGTGGATAAATCAGCTAATAGCCAGCTATTGTGCTATTATAATCAAACTGTGCCGCTTCAGTTTGTTGCTTTGTGATGCCCAGTTTCAAAACCGTCAAATTTAATCCAAGAACTTTGTTTATACCTGATTTGGTGCATCAAAAAACAGAAATGTTTGGGTGACATCTTTTCCCTTCAATGTAAATTGTTCTGATCAAAAAATCACCCCCCCCCCCCAATATTTTTAATTTGATCTGAAATTTCCGCCTTGCATATTTTATTCAGAATGAGACAAAATTTGAAGAGTGAAGAATCAAGATCTTGCTGTTAGCACCTCGGTTTCCAGCACTGCATCATATCAGCTCTGTTCATAACTGCACGCAGCAACATTCATTAGTGACAATCACTTTGCTAAAGAATCCAAAGGCACATTGAGCAAAATGTTTTAAATGCAAGATTTTTTTGTTGTCACTAACCAACTCTGTGACAAATATATTATAGTTGTGGCCAAACGCATCCTATTCATTTTGTTTTGCTTAACAGGTGTTTTTTTTTCAAGATGGAAGACAATGCTCGTCACGTCTGAAAAGAGGTGAGAGGCTGTTGATAGGACCTGATCGAACTTGCCACTCTTGGGCTTGTGACTGGGCTGTCAGGAAATTTCTCAATGCAAATCAGACACCAAAAATTATGAAATGTGTTTTGTTTGTACTCTGAAAAGAAAGACTTGCATTTATATAGTGCCTTTCACGACCATCGGACGTCCCAAAGTGTCCCAGCTTTTTTGAAGTGTAGTCACTGTTGTAATGTAGGAAACGCAGCAGCCAATTTGCAGACGGCAAGCTCCCGCAAACAGCAATGTGATAATGACCAGATGATCTGTTTTTGTTATGTTGATTGAGGGATAAATATTGGGTAATAAAAACCTTTTCCTGCCACAGGATGAGATCATAGCTTCGATTTTACTCCCCTGCTCTTCTTCGAAATAGTGTCATGGAATCTTTTACATCCACCTGAGATAACAGACAGGGCCTCGGTTTAACGTCTCATCCAAAAGATGGCACCTTCAACAGTGCAGCACTCCTTCAGTACTGCACTGAGTGTCAGCCTAGATTTTTGTGCTCAAGTCTCTGGGGTGGGATTTGAACCCACAACCTTCTGACTCAGCTGATTCTGCTTCTGTATCCTGTGGTGCATCAGTTATCAGGGTTTTTAATAAATACCAGGCAAATAAAACTTCAGATCTCAGGCCATAATCCATGTCCCATAACGGTTCTGGCCCAATCAAACTTTAGACTCGGCAAAGGTGGCGACCTTTTGAGATAATCGTATTGATAGATTTATTCTATATATTGAATTGTAGTAAAGTTTTTTTTTTAGGGGGGGGGAATCATTTTAGTCTCGTACATAATTTAAGGAATCAATATAGACATCACAGTTATGTTATCATTAACTAAAAAGTGAATTGAAGGAATAAAACTATATTTTAAAAAAATCAAAATTTGGTTTGAAAAGTAATAGTAAAGCTGGGATATAACGATACCTACTGGCATGTTCTAATTTTAAAAATAATATTTGAAGCAATACTAATGAAAATACAAACTTGTAGTCCCACTAATATGGAACACAAAGACAAAGAGGTGTCATGGAGAAGTTTACACAGATCCTCTTGGGTTTAGAGAAAAACTGACCATAACCTACTCATGACTTTGTCACACATTAGTCATCCAATCAGCCTCACTTATAAAGAGGGTTGTTCTAATTCACTCAGGCCATGGCACTATTGAAAGTAGAATCGGTAAATATTTAAGATAAAGTATGGGGCATTTATTTTACAAAATGTCTTTGCATAAAGGAATGATGTACTAATCAATGCAGCATTTGAGTGTCAGTGTTATTCATCAATAGCACAATGTGTCCCGTGGTTTAGCAGACACTTAATAACAGATAATTGCATTTTAACTGAAAGGAACTGGATTGTTTTCTTCGACAATTACTTCTATTTGATCTCAAAGAGTTATAAAGTACTGATCATTAGTGGCAGTATCAGGCTTTAGGCAATTTGTTAAGCTCAGGGAATACTATTAGCATATAAATAGCCTGAAGTGACTGCAAGGATCCAGTATATTTTGATTGTTATTTTTTTTTGTTTCGTACCATAGTCGGAATCCAATTAGCATTTTTGAATTTTTTTAAATATATACCTTTGTCTTTTTTTCTTCGTGATGTTCAATGTACAACAAAACATCAAGTACAGCACTGAGGTCTGCTGCGAGTGACTGGTGCCAGTATCAGAGGGTGGAATGTTTCACCGGTTTGCAGGATTCCTTGTGTTGCCACACACCTGGCTTTTTGAGGAGGTTTTTCACTGGCACTTCTTTAATTTGTGGGTTGACAGATCTGCTGTCAGAATAAGAGAGCCAGTTTTAGCAGTTTAAAGGTGGGAGCAGGCGCATTGATGCTGCTGCTCCGCACTCCACAAACTAAAACCGGAGCTAATGTAAAGTCAGCATTGCAAATCAAGTAACATTCGCGCAAGTGTCACCCTCAAAGATTGGCGCTGTGCTAAATGGACTTTATTAAATTCTACATGCCACCAATGTAATTACTTTACACACGAGGTAAATACTGTTGGTTCATTCACATCTACAACTGGGAATCTAAGGTTTAAAAATAAACGGCAGTTGTTCCCATCTTCTATTAGAGAAGATTTTCCACTTCAATGTTCCCAGTGCCTGCTCGGACACATATCAGCAGTTTACGCACCTATGGTCTATGATTTTCAGACCATTAATTTTATTGGCCCATAAAATCATAGGCCAGGAGCACCAAAGAGGAAAATCTCCCCAGTTGTGCCTTGTGATGAGATCATTAAGGTTTGCAATGAATTTTCTGTCATCAGAAAAGCAAACACTGGAACTCAAACCACAATTCCTCCCCTGGCCCCTCCTCCCATCCTGCCCACTCTCTGGTTTGGGATTCCTTGTGCTAGGAGCAGGTCTCGGCTCTCCTGACACTGCCAGAGTTAAGGGCCTTAAATACAATACAATTCTCCTGGTTCGGGTTGCCAACTCTCAGGATTACCCCGGAGTCTCCAGAAATGAAAGATTAATATCCCAGACACTGCTGCAAGCAACCCAGGAGTAAAATATTAAGGACATTTCTTTCAAAATTTGAGGTTTTTTTCACTTTCTGTTATGTATGTAAACATTGTAACTGTGTAAGGCTTGCCACCAGAGGGCGCAACTGTTGGAGGCCCAAGGGTCACCTGCACACCTTGTGCAAGGGAGTATAAAAGGTTGTCTGCCATGCTGCTTAGGCACTCTGGAGTTGTATTAAAGAGACTAAGGTCACTTCAGTTTTAGCTCACAGTACTCAGTTTTGCCTTCCATACCTAATACTTTAATTTATTAATTACAAAATTATTGGAGGTGGGTATAATGGCTGATTGACCGGGTGGGATGGTTGGCGGTGAAAGGTCATGTGATGAAACTTCCAGGAAGGCATCCAATCAGAGTTGGTAACCTTACTGTTATAAATGAGCATGTCTGGCTTTTTTTAAATGTCACTTAAAGTTGGCAAAAAAGTCGTGCTCTGCTTTTTATTGAACAACAACTTGTATTTATATAGCACCTTTAATGTAGTAAAACGTCCCAGGATGCTTCACAGGAGTGTTATAAGACACAAAAATAAATTTGACACTGAGCCACAAAAGAAAAAAGTATGGCAGATGACCAAAGTTTGGTCAAAGAGGTAGGTTTTAAGCAGCGTCTTAAAGGAGGAAAGAGAGGTAGAGAGGCTGAGAGGTTTAGGGAGGGAGTTCCAGAGCTTAGGGCCCAGGCAGCTCAGGTACGGTCACCAATAGTTGAGCAGTTGTAATCAGGGATGCTCAAGAGGGCAGAATTTGAGGAGCGCAGATATCTCGTGGGGTTGTGAGGTTGAAGGATATTGAAATGTGATTAAATTATTAGAGATGATGATAATACAACCTTTATGGTTACTGTTTGTCTGGGGAAAAAAATAAATAAAAGCTTCTCTCTTTGTACTTTTGGAAATAACTATGGAACTCCTACAAAGCTAATAATAAATTTTATTTGATTTAATGCAGCTTAATCGTCGCCATGATTACCAGTATAGAAGAACCAACCTGAGTTCAAAGGTCAGTGCCTGTGACAGGATCAGAGCACGAACCATAAATTCTGCCAGCGCCGCTGTTTCAAGTTCTACTTACTGTCTCCTCAGAACTTTTAATTTCTTTACCAGGCTGTATATCTTGTGTGATCTTTTCAGTGTTTTATGGAGTTTACCTCTTGGCCTAATCCTTGTAACATCAAGCTGTCATTCTGCTCAGACCCTGGGTTGAAGTCTCAGCCTCCAAATTTACCAGCTGCTATCCAAAAAAAAACATTCTTTTAATACTGCGGGTAGGATTCATTGCACTAGAAATAGAGAGAACCACTTCCCATTTCCATGGCTGTCCCACCACCCTATAAACGCCTTGTTCTCTCTCATTGTGGTTTTATCTTCCGTTTCACAACTCAAAAACAACTGTTCATGATAAAAGCAGCAACAAGCTCCGGAAGGACCGAACTATTATTCAAGTTCAGACGGGGGCCCTGAATAAAAATCCTAAATTGAAACATTTATTTTAGCGGAACATTTTGGTAACACAAAGTATTGTTGCAGCAGTAATTGGTAAAAAGGAAGAATACAAACTAGTTAAAGCCTTTCTTCCTTATATGGCTCGGTGTCAAATTTTTTTGTCTTATAATGCTCGTATGAAGTGCCTTGGGGCATTTTACTACATTAAAGGCGCTATATAAATACAAATTATTGTTAAGTTTTATATTTTGGAGCCTGCGCTAATTAAAAAAATCCCTTGGAGAGATGGTAATAAAGATAAAGAATTGCTTCCCCCGTATTACATGTAGAGATTGGTTCATTATGTAAGTCTGGTATGTGAAGGAACAAATTTATTTATCTATCTGCAGTGAGTAAGGGAATTACTATTTATTTATTCCCACAAGCCAATCAAAAAATGATTATGTAACTCTCTCTGGGGAGTTCTCTTCTGAACTTCTTTTCAAATTCTCCCACTGGAGATGAGTTTGCACTTTCCCACTCAGATACTGACCCTCCCCTTTGCAACAACATAATCTCTAACTCGCCATAAGCAATGACACAAGATATCCACCACTATTTTAAAATATCTGCACATTTATTGAAGTAGCAGAAGTAGTTGCTCTGGTAAGTCGAGGTTAAACTGATCTGAGTCAAGGTGAGTCAGCTGTAGCAGTTAGCATCAAGAATTCAACAGTGGCGATTGCGAGCTCGGTTATAACACCCAGGCTACACATTTCCAAATGTTCCCACATCTGAGACCACAACATCTGGTGGCAACATCTCAATTTTAACATTCAAATCCCACCATGGCCTCATTCCTCCCTATCTCAGTAGCTTTCTCCAGCCCTACAAACCTTCGAGATTTCCGCATTCCTCCAATTCTGGCCACTTGGGCATCCCTGGTTTTAATTACTCCACCCTTGGCCACTGTGCTTTCAGCTACTTCGGCTCTAAGCTCTGGAATTCTCTCCTTAAACCTCTCCACCTCTCTCTCCTCATTTAAGACACTCCTTAAAACTTATCTCTTTAACCAAGCTTTTGGTCATCTCTCCTAATATCTCCTTTTGTGGCTCAATGTCCAATTTTGTTTGATAATGCTCCTGTGAAGCACCTTGGGACGTTTTACTACGTTAAAGGTGCTGTATAAATGCAAATTGTTATTGCTGGAACTGCTTGGTCTGGAGACAGTTAGAATCTATTGCCTTGAGTAGTTTAGAGAAACAATTGGAAGTTGACTCTTTGCTTGCTATTATAACCAGGGATTACGAATCTATTGGTAAAGGTGTTACCTGCCAGCTTTACAATGTCCCTTGTTGCTCATCATATTTTGACATTTTTCAGATTTATGGAATTACTGCTCATTTAACCATTTCTCTTCTGTTTGATTCTTAGTATAGATTTCCATTCTTAATCCAATAAAGAATCAAGTAACATTCAGCTCAAATGTCAACCTCAGAGAATGGCACTGTGCTAAACAGACTTTATTAAATTCTTCTTGCAACCAATATAATTACCCACCACTAGATAAATACTATTCATTCATTCACATCTACAATTGTTTGTCTCATGAATATTTAAGTGTATGCTTCCGTATACATTTAAATGAAATATGTACTGTAATAGAAGAGCTGCTATACAAAATATAGTAGAAATATCTAAGTAGATTATTGACATATAAATCTTAACATATTGGAATGAACAATATAGTTTCAAGGCCTCAGTGAATTGCAATGCAATAATTCAACAGAAACATTCAGATGACTTCACGAACCATATGAGTGAGTGGGCTAGAAATTTGTCTCTACTGGCACAAGACAGGTGATATCGGATCAGCCGCCTGTTACAGCAGTGCCTGATATTCAGTTCCATTGCGGTCAATAGCATCTGTGCAGACAGGCACTGAGTATAATGGGCGGCCGATTCGATACCACCCGTGTTACGCCACTGCCTAAGATGACTTTCTCGGCCAGTATCTGTTGAATAATCTCTGCATTGGTATCTTGTAATTCACTGAATCTATTATTTAACTTCTGGATTTTATTTGCAATGAAGTGAAGTACAGTGGTGTAGTATTTGTTATTACATTTAGTTGATAACAAACTGGAAAAGACTTCAGAGCTTTAAAACAATTGCTATTTGTTGATTATGCCATTTTAAGTAGACTCTAGGCAAGTGTCACTCGTACATACACATCCAGGTCAGAAGGAACAGTGAGAGAACTGAATAATTGACACAAAGCTCCACCAATATTGATACAAGTAATACATTGAGTTGGTATGGAGGTGCCTGAAGTAATTTCACAATGTCATATTCGATCAATTGACAAAAGTTATACTATTTGTAACACCTGACACTCTATAGTATATATTCTGCACACATTTGCACACACATAGTTAAATGTGTGCGGATGTTTGAAGTATTTAAACATTATTTGAAAGTGACAATGTAAATGATGTAGAAAAGCAACATATTATTTTTCTAATATATGCTACTTATTAGCTTTATCATTATTGTAAAATTATATCCACTTAGTGCTGCAATATTGAGGTCAGCGGCCTTCTACTGCTGATCAAAAGACAATTTTATTTTCAGTTTCAGCAGTTCATTTAAATATAGAAATAGTTTTATTACGCGCTAGTTAATGTTTTATAGTATTGCACATGAAGAGTCAAGACCAAGCTTAATGTTCAGGTGAAGTGGGGTTAGAGGGCGGGGCATAATTGGACCAGGGCGCACAGTCTTAAATCTGTCATGATTTTAAAGTCATACATTTTGTCCTTATTTTGTATAAGGCTTTGATTCCATGTGATAATTTATAGTTAAATAATTAATTATAGAGGAATACAAGAAGCAAAGAAATAGAGGGTAACTTTTAACTTTCACAGGGTTGAAAAACCCCCAGTATCAGATTGGCTATCCCAAAGGAAAAATCAGCAGGAATCTGATCCGATACTTCCAGTTTTACACTCCTGCAGATGTTGAAACTCCCATAGAGTTTGTTAGAGCACGGTGTTTTGCTGCAGTACAGGCTAAGAAGCTGGGAGGTGCAAAACTGGCTACTACAGCACCACCACTGGTGGGATGGTGTAAGTACAGCGTGCCAAGTTTACATAGGCAGTTCCCATTATATTTGGATATGGGAATTTGTAACGGGAAAAGCTGACAACAGGAAATAAGGTTTTATAAACAGGAATTGCACACAGACAAAAGGCTTTAACTTATTATAGATTTGCATTGCACTGTGATATAACGTGTAGCAAAAGTTTGTTTCGTGTTCTGTCTTAATGGATTAATGGGTTAATAAGCCTAATGTTGGGATATTGATCATTTTGAATGCATGTTCATCTGTGTTGAGGTGTCCAGGCCAATGTGCTCCTCTGCTGTTTGAGAGTTTCCCAGGTGGAACAGAGAACAACCATATTCTCCGAAGATCCATCCACCCTTCGTTTCTTCTCCTTCAAATAAAGCAGGCACCGTGGAATGCTGTACAATGAAAGTTGCTTCCTGGATAATGAGCTAGAGGCACAGAGTGATCTTTAGCTGGATATACTGGAGCATTAAGTACCAACTTAGCTCAGTGGTAACACTGTCAGCCGTGAGTCAGAAGGTCGTGAGTTCAAGCCACACTACAGGACGAGCTCATAATCTAGGCTGACACTTTGGTGCAACTCTGAAGGAGTGCTGAATTGGCAGCAATGCCATATTTCAGATGAAATGTTATTCAAATGGCCGTAAAAGATTCCATGGCACTATTCAAAGGAGAACAGTGGAGTCCTCATACACCACCAAAAAATACCCCCAAAATTACCTAGTTATTGTTTTCATTTATGCTTGTGGGATCTTGCTGTGCATGATCTAACATTACTGACATAACAACAGCGACTACATTTCAGGAGCACACTTGCATCTTTTACCAGCAGATCTCAGCTGGGTTTTCGTTGGGCTTGCGCCTCTATTGTTGCCCCGGAGGGGCGGTAACGGGTATGCAAATGATATCCGGCCGGGCGGCCAGCTTCTAGCACCCCGCCGAGAAATTTAGTGCCGGTCTTGCGAGCAGTATCGCCCGGGAGCATCGAGCCGGTGTGCAATGCCCCCGGTTTCGACAGCGCTATGATTTTTGTTTAGCGTTGTCCCTGTAGTGCCCTGTACTGTCCCCGTGGCAGTGAGAGAAAGAATTACTGCATGAGGCAAGTGTGATTGTTTTTTTGTGTTTTATTTTTGTGATTTATCTTTATGTGGGGTGAGCAAGGTATTGGGACTGTTTTTTGTGGTGATTTTTTTTTCCAGGGAAGCCTCTCTTAGGGAGTTCCAAGGCCAGCTTTTTAGCTCGGGATTTTCAGTTGCTCAGTCGGCATAGCCCCCTAAGAGAGGGATCCACCTTCCCTAGTGCTCTGCTCCACACTCAGGGCCCAGCTGCTGAATTTTGTGGCTGCAGGCGCAAACCATCTCCCGGCGAAAAATTTCCGCCATTAGCGCCCGAAAAAGCCTCCATCCGAAAATCCAGCCCAATAGAGCTGGATGATTGGATTCATTCAGTCGGCAACCTTTCTTCAAGAAGCTGGCACCTGTGCTTTTGCTGGAGGGGACCTGGAGCCCCAAATGAACCCAAACTCCTTAGTGAGTCTCTGGAGCAGGTCCTCCAACAAAGGGAATGGTGTTGCCCACATGTCTCTGCAGTGCCATTGTGAACAGTCAATTGTTGAGTCATCAACACAACATCCCATAAAATGGTGAACTGCTACCCTTTTCAGAGCTGCTCCCTTGTCAGATTTTGCACACCCTAGCCAACAGGCCAGGCTCTCAGGGCAAGTGTTTCCTGTGTCTGCAGTTTATTCATGGCACAGCCAGGTTTACATCCAAAATTTGGTTTGGCTGACTCTCTGAGCTACCAGTTCAAGTGTGTGTCTGAGCATCTGGTCAGCGAAACAACAACAACCTGTATTTATACAGCACCTTTAACATAGTAAAAAGTCCCAAGGCGCTTCACAGGAGCGTTATAAAACAAAATTTGACACCGAGTTACATAAGGAGATAGTTGGGCAGATGATCAAAAGCTTAGTCAAAGAGATAGGTTTAAAAGAGCATCTTAAAGGAGGAACGAGAGTTAGAGAGGCGGAGAGGTTTAGAGAGGGAATTCTAGACCTTAGCGCCTTGGCAGTTGAAGGCACGCCATCAATGGTGGAGCGATTATAATCGGGGATGCTCAAGAGGGCAGAATTGGAAGAGCGCAGATATCTCGGGGGGTTGTGAGGCTGGAGGAGATTACAGAGATAACAAACCAACCGGGAGAATTATCACCGGTACACTTTTATCGACACCAACACCTTGGCTGCCCGTGCTTGCAAACATCGCACCGCCACACCTATGCTACGAATACAACTACTACACCAGCAAAGACATGCCGATCTAGGCCGACTTGAACAACCTACCACCAACCCGTCTCAAATGTAGAAGGCCATTTTGGACCATTGCCGAAGCCCTTCAGCGATCTCCCCTCAGCCTTGATGACCGATGGCGAAATGCTTGGAAGAACTGCGACATACGGAATGGATTCCTTATAGAGGACCCCACAATAGAACCTGAAGGATCAAACCTTCCTCGCAAACAGTGGACAACCATCAACCATCTCAGAGTCGGTCATGGTAGATGCTGCCACCTTCCCCATAGGTGGAAGATTAAAGCATTCCCATCATGCGACTGTGGAGCTCCTAATCAGACCCTGGAACACATCATTGAGCACTGCCCTCGAGGAAATTTGCAGGCAGCCTACAAGATAGCTACACTGTTGCACCGGAAGCTTTGGCCCAGATATCCAACTTAGATATTGACGTTTGATTTGCTTTGCTACTGCCATACAAAAGAAGAAGACAAACCAACCTCATTTTTGCTTGTCTCACAAAACTGCAGCTATTACCCTAAAGATCTGTGAATGTTTGGGGTGTGTCATCTCTCTGAACAACATAAGAAGTATTGCCAGCATTACACTGGCCTGTCATTCATCTTGTGTGGCACACTTTCCTAAAAGAAGTGATTTCAAGCAACAAAATAAATCTGCATTAAACCCTGTCATTATCAGCACGTGTGGCTCATAAAGTACCGAATTTTTTTTGCATTACTTATAAGGATTTCACCTTATTGAGGCTTGTGCTCTCGGACTTACTGTAACAGAGGTTCGGACCAGTGATTAGATATAAAGGGAGGTTTGGCGAATCAGACTTTGTTATAATGAGGTTTAATCACATAGTTATATAAACTTCTGTTGGAAATATTTGACATTAGTATTAGCTGAGCTGACAATCAGGATTCAGGAATAAGGCTGCTTGCAGTGAGTGGAGGATGGCACAAAGTGCACAAAGCCACCAGGTTCCTTCTCCTGGCTCCTGGGCTTCAGAGTATTTTTCAAAGCTAGTTATAAATAAAGCATTGCCAATTTTGACAAAAATCCAATTTCACCTGAAGTACAAACTGTTTTTTACTCTCAGTAATATTGAACCTCAATACTTAAAGGTTCAGTTGGTGACACTAAATTCCAAAGCTTTATTAAATGAATCCTTTAAGTCTTATCACTTTAACCCCTTTGAGTATTTCTGCTGTTGACTACCAAATTTTAACAAGATTAGTCCTTTTCATCTTACTCATAAAATCCTAATATATTATTATAAAAACGTTCCTGCTACAGGATTTTTTATTATTTTTTTCATTACTTATAACCATAATTTCCCGTAATATCATTTTCAGATATAGAAGCCAATACCAAATTGATCTAATGTTTGACGAGAAAGTTTCTTTTTGTATAGATTATGCGGAAAGATATAGAAATATCCAGTGTTCCTGTGGCCTGAGGCTGCTGCACTTTGTTAGGACGGTCTTTGCTTTATCAGCAGTCCGCAGAGATGCCCTGTAAGCAGCAAGTGTCTTTTCTAACTAAGGAATTAGAGCTGATCCTCAACTTGCCTGACTCCAGCATCTCTCCGTAGAGCTGTCAGCCTTTCCCACAGTTCTGCTCAGGACTGCCTGCAGTCTGTGATCTACAGAGACGCACGGTGGTTGCTCAGAGGGGAAATCGAGAACAAGGGGGCCACACTCTTAAAATTAGAGCTGAGCTATTCAAGAACAAACTCAGGAAGCACTTCTTCACACAAAGGGGAATTGAAATTTGAAACTCTCTCCCCAACATTGCTGTGGATACTAAGCCAGGGGGGCTGGGTTTTCGGTTCTGCTCATTTCGTGGCGGTAATGGCGATGGGATGGTAAAGTTTGTGTTAAGTATGGAAGAACTCCACAAGACTGAGTACTGTGAGTTAAAACTGATGTGACCCTAGTCTCTTTAATACAACTCCAGAGTGCCTAAACAGCATGGCAGACAACCTTTTATACTCCCTTGCACGAGGTGTGCAGGTGACCCTTGGGCCTCCAACAATTGCGCCCTCTGGTGGCAAGTCTTACACAGTTACAATGTTTACATACATAACAGTTTGTGCCCAGGAACAGTTTGCGCCTCAGTCAACAAAATTCATCAGCTGGGCCCTGAATGTGGGGCGGAGCGCTAAGGGAGGCGTTATACACCTCTTTTAGGGCACTAGGCCAGCTGAGCAACTGAAAATCCATTGCTAAAGAGCCGGCCTCGGAGTGCCCTAGGAGAGGGTTCTGCGGCAAAAAATAATTTGCACCAAAAACGCAACAAACATTCCCAACACCTTAAACACCTCACAATAAGCTACATCGCAAAAATAAAGCTAAACAAAACAATCAAACTTACCTCATTCACCAATTCCACCATCACTGCTGCCGGGACAGACCAGGCGGTCCCACCATGGCGCGCTGCGCGGCGCTATAGGGTCAGCACACAACAAATTTCACCACGCTGTCCAAACCAGCAGTGTTGCACACCGGCTCGTTGCTCCCGGGCAGTGCTGCCCTGCCCCCTGGAGCTGGCCAGCCGCCCAGAAACCATCACCGCCTCCATTACCACCCCTACCACCCCTACCACGAACAGAGGCAGCAACATAGCAAATATCCAAGCCATGGAGCATTCAAGACTGAGGTAGAGAGATTTCCTTTAGGTAAGAGTATCAAGGGATGTGGAGCAAAGGCGGGAAAACGAAGTAGAGGTGCAGATCAGCCATGATCTAATTGGATGGAGGAGCAGTCTGAATGGCCTGTTCCTGTTCCTAATGTTGCAATTGTCCTATGATATTATTGAAGCACCATGCTCTTCCTTGGGTCTTCAGACACGCCACATCAGCTGGGCCTGGGCTATGTGGTCTGAATAGTAATGAAGGTTTCAGTGATCATAGCATTAAGTAGGATAGTGCTGCGGGGGTAAAACAGGAATGAGGGAAGGGTAAAGTAAGTTTTACCAACTGCTTGGGCCAATCATCTGTTTTCAACACTGCTTCGAGAACTTAGCCCTCCAAAAACTGGATTAATAAACAGAAACAAGAGACTAAAGAGTTAACTTCCGTCATTCAGTCATGGCTAAAGTCATTAACAATAAGTTCAATCTGTATCGCACGAGTGCACAGCCACATCAGGCAATGGCGAATTTAAGAGAAGGAAGGATTTAGGAATATCACCACAGCAGTGAAAGAAGTCTATGGTAATGAGGAGTTTTCTGGCTTGGAGCATGTCCACAGCAGATTGTTGGGTGTATCGTTGTAGAAATGAAGGAGGTGGTGCAGGTGGCCTGGGAGCACAGTGTGTCTGATTTGTAGCAGATACCCCAGGGCTGCCACAACAGATTCAGCTGCCCAGATACGGCAAAGAAGTCTCGGATCACCAAAGAGGCTGTGACTGAGGTGTGTCATTTGGCCCATGAAGACCAACCGGGATAGTCAACCACCAACAACTGGTGGTCAAGTAGTGCAGATGACTGCTGCCCTTAAACCTTTTTCCCACAGAAACTTTCCCCAACAGGGACATCTCAGAAGTCAGCAACTTGTTTCACTTTTGGACAACTGATCCTTTGGCCCCAATTTTAACTCCAGGTGGATTCCCTGCTCAGGCATGAGTTAAAATTACTGTCCGGTCTCAATAATGTCATTGGGCGGTGGCATGCATGTGTAAAGAAGGACCTTGTTGGCTCCGGGCATGTCCATTCTGCTTGCTCAGGAGAGCAGGTTAAAATTACAGATGTTGCGATCATGGCGGCTTTCGGACAAGTAAGAGCCAGGACAATTTTAACTGACCCCACCCGGTTTCTGCTGAGTGAGTGGGGTTAAAATTTCCCCCATTTCTTTTACACAGTGAAAAAATGACAGTCTGTAAGGTGCATTCATTTATTAAGTTTTTCAGTGCTTGTAGTGTAAGTGTTCCATGTGTTCTTGCTGCCGTATTAACCCCTTCTCCATGTTGTCTGTGGATATGACTTATTATCACTAAGTACTTCCCCATTTGAGGGAACTGCACTCACGGATGACAGCACAGCCAGCTGGCAAGCTACAGGGAATACAGAAGACCAGCTATCTGTATCTAATCACGATTGGTCCTCTTCAGTGCCGTGGGTCTCGTTTGCTGTGGACTAATTTATTTCAGACGCACTGCTTATCATTCGTGCAGGGCTAAATGATGAGGGTGAACCAGCTGCGACTGTGCTCCTTCATGCATGTCACTCCTGGAGGGCATCTTATCAGGATGCCCAATGATCTGTGTGAGCATAAAATAGTGGTCACTAAGAGGCTTCAGAATTCCCCCCTCATTGTTGTCTACAACTGTTCACCAAGTGAGATAGAGCTGGCCACCTTAGAGTCTGGACCCCATAGCAGCCGTTGTTCCACGCACTATTGTGCGCTGCGTACGGACACATTGATGTGACGCATTGTGTAAATCTAAACGTCAACTGATTCGTACTTTTTAATCACCCATCTCACTGCTTATTTATGTAGTTTGGTGTCTGGAGCAATGTTATGGTATTTTGCTGCTAAGATGAAGCTGTGTTAAAACTAATCTGTCCCTGTAAGGTCACGGCACAGGTATTCCAGATGGAGACATGGACTAAATAAGCAAACCCTGAGGTTATTTAGCAAGTAATTTTAGATTGGCGGCTTTCTGTAAGTCTCCAGTTGCTGCCCTTACGGAATGGCCAGGCTATCAAAATAAGAAAAAAAAACCTTGCGAAATAACTGGATTACTTTTTTAATAAAATTTTGACATTTTGAAAACTCTCAAAGTAGTCCATTGAATGATACAAACCACGAGTAAAAATAAAACGGGGAAGGTGGCTCAACCATGGCTAACAAGAGAAATTAAGGATAGTATTAAATCCATGGAAGAGGCATATAAATTGTCCAGAAAAAGCAGCAAACCTGAGGACTGGGAGAATTTTGTAATACAGCAGAGGAAGACAAAGAGTTTAATTAGGAGGGGGAAAATAGAGTATGAGAGGAAGCTTGTTGGGAACATAATAACTGACTGCAAAAGCTTATATAGATATGTGAAGAGAAAAAGATTAGTGAAGACAAACGTAGGTCCCTTGCAGTCAGATTCAGGTGAATGTATAATGGGGAACAAAGAAATGGCGGACCAGTTAAACAAATACTTTGGTTCTGTTTTCAGGAAGGAAGACACAAATAACCTTCCGGAAATACTAGTGGACCGAGGGTCTAGTGAGAAGGATTTCCTTATAAAGCGGGGAATTGTGTTAGGGAAATTAATGGGATTGAAGCCCAATAAATCCCTGGGGCCTGATAGACTGCATCCCAAAGTACTTTAGGAAGTGGCCATAGTATTGGTGGATGCATTGGTGATCATTTTCCAACAGTCTATCGACTCTGGATCAATTCCTATGGACTGGAAGGTAGCTAATGTTACACCACTGTTTAAAAAAGGAGGGAGAGAGAAAATGGGTAATTATTGACCAGTTAGCCTGACATCAGTAGTGGGGAAAATGTTGGAATCAATTATTGAAGATGAAATAGCATCGCATTTGGAAAGCAGTGACAAGATCGGTCCAAGTCAGCATGGATTATGAAAGAGAAATCATGCTTGACAAATCTTCTGGAATTTTTTGAGAATGTAACTAGTAGAGTGGACAAGGGAGAACCAGTGGATGTGGTGTATTTGGACTTTCAAAAGGCTTTTGACAAGGTCCCACACAAGAGATTGGTGTGCAAAATTAAAGCACATGGTATTGGGGGTAATGTACTGACGTGGACCGAGAACTGGTTGGCGGACAGGAAGCAGAGAGTCGTGATAAACGGGTCCTTTTCAGAATGGCAGGCAGTGACTAGTGGAGTGCCGCAGGGCTCAGTGCTGGGACCCCAGCTCTTTACAATATACATTAACGATTTAGATGAAGGAATTGAGTGTAAAATCTCCAAGTTTGCAGATGACACTAAACTGGGTGGCGGTGTGAGCAGTGAGGAGGACGCTAAAAGGCTGCAGGGTGACTTGGACAGATTAGGTGAGTGGGCAAATGCATGGCAGATGCAGTATAATGTGGATAAATGTGAGGTTATCCACTTTGAGGGCAAAAACACGAAGGCAGAATAT
This sequence comes from Pristiophorus japonicus, assembly GCF_044704955.1. Taxonomy (NCBI): domain Eukaryota; kingdom Metazoa; phylum Chordata; class Chondrichthyes; family Pristiophoridae; genus Pristiophorus; species Pristiophorus japonicus. Next base: position 37,152 of record NW_027251276.1, read on the forward strand.
TATCTGAAATGGCAGCAGATTAGAAAAGGGGGAGGTGCAACGAGACCTGGGTGTCATGGTTCATCAGTCAATGAAAGTTGGCATGCAGGTACAGCAGGCAGTGAAGAAGGCAAATGTTATGTTGGCCTTCATAGCTAGGGGATTTGAGTATAGGAACAGGGACGTCTTATTGCAGTTGTACAGGGCCTTGGTGAGGCCTCACCTGGATTATTGTGTTCAGTTTTGGTTTCCTAATCTGAGGAAGGACGTTCTTGCTTTGAGGGAGTGCAGTGAAGGTTCACCAAACTGATTCCCGGGTTGGCAGGACTGACATATGAGGAGAGACTGGATCAACTGGGCCTTTATACACTGGAGTTTAGAAGGATGAGAGGGGATCTCATAGAAACTTATAAGATTCTACAGGACGGGACAGATTAGATGCGGGAAGAATGTTCCCGACAATGGGGAAGTCCAGAACCAGGGGACACAGTCTTAGGATAAGGGGTAGGCCATTTAGGACTGAGATGAGGAGAAATTTCTTCACTCAGAGAGTTGTTAACCTGTGGAATTCCCTATCGCAGAAAGTTGTTGATGCCAGTTCATTGGATACATTCAAGAGGGAGTTAGATATGGCCCTTAAGGCTAAAGGCATGAAGGGGTATGGAGAGAAAGCAGGAAAGAGGTACTGATGTGAATGATCAGCCATGATCTTATTGAATGGCGGTGCAGGCTCGAGGAGCGGAATGGCCTACTCCTGCACCTATTTTCTATGTGTCGTGCCTCTGCACTCTTAAAGTTTTAGGGCTAGATTTTGCACTTTGTGCTTATCGCCCCAAAATGGGCCTTATTTCCGGCGTGGGCAGTAAAAATGGGTTTTCAGATCGATGGCTTCTTGCTCATTCTCAAAGCACCTAGTCTCCATTTTTGAAATTGGGCGTTACCACGAGCGATATGAAATGGGCGGTAGCGTTAAATCTCACTGACCTTCTGCCATAAAGTGTTGCCATCCTTAGCAATGGCATGGCAACGCTCGATTCCCGCGATTCAGGAGGTCACGGGTCATCATGACTTGCGCAGAAGAGGAGACAGAGAGAGAGGGAGCTGAGAGGGACTGAAGACGTGTGTGGGTGTGGTGTGGCTGTTTTGGGAGGAAGGAGGGAGACTTTAGAGCTTCACAGTAAATAGGGAAACAAAACTTAGCTGTTACCAGCCACATATTTGCCCAAATTTGGCCTATAATGGAGGGAGAGGAGGAGGCATCATAGCACGCTGTGGAGACTGACGCTGGAGAGAGCAGTGAGGTGGGAGAGGAGCACATTGGAGGGCGCAAAAGAGGTAGGAGGCTCTCGGACGAGGCAAATGCCTCACTCCTGCAGGAGGTCAAGTTACGCTGGGGCGATTTGACACAGGGAGGGTGTGGGAAGCTCACCCCAAAGGCCTACCAGAAGATATGGACCGAGATAGCAGGGGTGGTCTCGTCAGCGACCAATGAGGTGCGTGAGGGCAACCAATGCCGCAAACAATGGAATGACCTTATGGGATCCGCAAGAGTAAGTATTACATTTATTTACTGGTACTTCTGTATTTATTTAATTTGATTTGTAACATTCATGAGTGACTATCAGCAGATGTGAGGTCTTCCACTTTTACCGGGAATGTTTTACTCAAAGCCTGCAGTCATGCTGCACGTCTTCAGGTAATGAATGATAATTATCAAAATAAACATGATTACATCTGTCGGTTATGTGTTGTATCAGGCTCTGTGACAGTACATAGCAATGATGTCACGCAATGATCTCATGCCATGTCGTCCTGTCACCTTTTACAGAAGAAGCTATCGACGATGAGGTCTGTGCAGAGGCGAACAGGTGGGGGGGTCACCAGTCCCCAGCGACATCACTGAGATGGAGGAGCGTGTGCTCGCACTCGTGGGGAAGCACCCCCGGACAGCCACGGAAGCATTTGCAGACCCTGAAGTGATGCCACGTGAGTCAAGCTTACACCATTGCGTGATATAAATTCAATAGATGCCACACCCACTCATATCCGACCAATCACATATGATAGATGATTTCTAAAATTGTCATAGAAATAATGCTGGCCCAATGACAATCATTGCAATGCACAATGTGTTGATGGTCATGAAATGCGATGTCTGTGATGATTTTGAGACCGCTGATGCTTTTGTCGTGCATATGCTCTGTGTAACGCTGGATTCACCTTGTGATCCTAGCACCCCCTTCTCCTCTAATAACCTCATTTGTGTTTTGCAGCTCAGCCAGCAGCAAAGAACACAGGCAAGAACACAGAGGCCAGCAGGTGTGGACGCGGGGTCCGAATCTCTGGACGATCCTACATCTGGTGCTGAGGAGCTCCGATTCTCGTCCGTCATTCCGCTCGGTCTGTTCTCCACGGATGAGAGCGGCGACTTCGAGGAACCTGCATTACCACGCTCCAGAAGCCATTCCACCCCAAGGCCATCTCGTGGTCCTCCGGTCATTCCTGCCTCCACTCTGGAGATACCGGCCCCAAGCACCTCACCACAGGGCACCCCATTTGTCCCCAGGATGGCGCCCACCCCGCGGAGGCCTCGTGGACGTGGCATGTCTGGTCCACGAGCGCCACATAAGAGCGGAGAGATGGTACAGTTGTCCAGGAGGACTGTAGACATTGGTGACCAGCTCATTGAAGCATTGGGGGAAATATCCCGACAGCTGGCCACCATGTCTGAGTACGTTCCATAGATGGTGGAGGCCCTGGATGCGATAGCCAGGAGCACTGCTGGCACAGGCCTCCCAGTGGTCCCAGAGCGCGGCACACCACCCCTAGGTTCCACACCACCACTGCGAATGACAGATGAGAGCAAGGACCAAGATCCTGCTTCTACATCAGCAAATGTTGCCCCCTCAGCATCCCCCGCTCTCGTACCTGTGCAACCACTGCCTCTGCCTTCATCCCCCCCAATGAGGCACCGCCTGAGGAGTTCCTCAGCCAGGCACCATGGGGTGAGGAGGGGAAGGGGTAGAGGTGGGGAGAAGAAGGGGAGGGTGGAAGGAAAGTGAGGTGCATGTCCGCAGGTGATGGTTGTGTTATATCTCCATCTGGGTGAATGCAATTTGTTGTAATGTATGGGGGGAGGGGATCAACCTCCTGCTTTGCCTTTGTATTCTGTGTTGCTGGACATGTTGAACATTTGATTGATGTCAATGGTGGAAAAGTGTGGTGTGGGCAGGGGTTGGGTGTTTTTGCCTGTGATACTTATGATTTCAGACCAATGTTGGTGTAAAAATGTTTTTATTGAACAAAACCTTGTTGCGCATAGCTCTCAGATAGCTGTACCATTACACACTGGTAATTCCTTAACATGAAAGGGTTAAATAAAACTTAACTTCAATCAATGTAAACTTTAACTGGCACCAAGGTGATGGGCACCATTGATGTCTGAGCTGCACACACACAGCTGTGTGCTAGCGTTGTCACTCACAGAAATGTTCTTTCAGGCAAATCGTTCAGATATCAGCTCCTCATGTAAGAGTCTTGCAGCTATGTAGCCACCACGGGCCCTTTCCTGCGGTCTGGAGGGGGTCGTGGGCATGGTTGCATAGCCAGCCTGATTGTCTGGCCCTAGGTCAATGTCCAGCCCCTCGTTGTCCTCTTCCTCTCTCTCCTGAGGTGGAGCATCAGTCCCTTCTGGCAATTCTTGGCCCCTCCTGATAGCCAGGTTGTGCAGCATGGAGCACACGACCACGACTTTAGCTACTTGCTCAGGGTTGTATTGTAGTTCCCCTCCTGAATGGTCCTGACATCTGAAGCGCTGCTTAAGCACAGTTATTGTTTTCTGGACCACATTGCGTGTGTCTCTGTAGCTCCAGTTGTATCGCTTCTCGGCCTTGGTGTGGGTGTCATGCAGGGGGGTCATCAGCCAGGTGGCTAGGTCATATCGGTTATCACCAAGCATCCAGCATTGTCCTTGTGGCTGACTCTTAAAGATGTCAGAGACAGCGCTCTCACGCAGGATGTGAGCCTGATCGAAGGTGCCCGGACATTTGGCATTCACTGCCATTATGATCTGGTTGTGGTCGACAACAAGTTGGACCTTCAGGGAGTGAAATCCTTTTCTGTTACAGAAATGCCCAGATCCTGAGAAGATGGCCGCACGGTGATGTGAGTGCACTGTATTGCTCCCTGCACCCTGGGGAACTTAGAAATGCAGTAGAATGCTCCAGACCTGTCAGTCTGAGCCTTCATGGTCATGGGGAAGCTGATAAAGTCCATCCTTCTCGCGTACAGGGGTTCCGTGATCTGTCTAATGCAGCGATGGGTGGCATGGTGAGTCAGAGGGCAAATCTCGACCGCGGGGGCCCGAAAGGAACCGGACGGGCAGAAAGACAGTGCCGCAGTGACCTTGGCCTCGACCGACACTGATGTCCTGATGGCAGGCTGCTTCTGTGGCCTGATGAGCTCACATATTTCATTGATCACCACCTCGTGGAAGCGCAGTCTCCGAATGTAGGTGTGGTCAGATTTTGAGGTAAGACACTTTTCCCTGTACGTGCGGGGTGTGTAAGGTCTGGCCCACCTCCTCATTCTTGCACGTCTTAAATTGAGGACATAATGACTCTGCAGCATCTGCATATTAATCAATGGCTGGCCCCATTGCAATGAAAGTATAATAGCGATTTATCAGAAGCAATAATTTCCTCACTAAGATACACCTAGAGTAAACCCCCAATAGTCCAGAGTCTGAAAATATGTCTGTTGAGATGGTCACTTCACCCGAGAAGAACTCCAGAGTCAATGCAAACTCCCCCGAAGTTGAAGCAGCTTTTTGAATGAAGCGACCTGCGATTAAAAAATGGCAGCCACACCACACCATTTTACCGCTGAAATGATGTATAACGCCGATATATCGCCCATTTAGCCACAAAATGGAAACTGACGGGCATTTTTCGGAAACTTATCGCTGAGCATTACTTTCCCCATGTGCTTAACGCTGGGAAAAAATAATACCGCCCGCCCACTTTTTTGGGGCGGCATCATCAGAATGGGCGAAATCAATGCCCCTATCACCCAGCGTTACTTTCCACATGGAATTAACGCTGAGATTCAATAATACCGCCCGCTCATTTTTTTTTTGACGTAAAGAGCATATAGTTCAGGACAGTTCCACTTTTTCTGGGCGTTTTTTTGGGCGAGCAATATTGTGGGCGATATGTGTGCGAGGTGGTGAAAGTGACAGTGGGCGATCTCCTGGGTGTTAGTTTCGCCAAATGTGCTCTTTACGACAAAAAAAAAATGGGCAGGCGGTATTATTGAATCTTGAATCTCGGTGTTAATTCCGTACGGAAAGTAACGCTGGGTGATAGGGGCACTGATTTCGACCATTCTGATGATGCCGCCCCAAAAAAGTGGGTGGGCGGTATTATTTTTCCCCAGCGTTAAGCACATGGGGAAAGTAACGCTCAGCGATAAGTTTCCGAAAAATGCTCATCAGTTTACATTTTGTGGCTAAATGGGCGATATATGGGCGTTATACGTCATTTCAGCGGTAAAATGGATGTTAAGTGGGCATTAAGCATGCAAAAAATGAGGAACATCTAGCCCATACTCTTTTTCTTGACCTCCTGCCCGGACCTTCAAGTGGTTGCAAAGCAGCTCATTGTTCAGTGAGAACTTGTCATGCTTATTGTCCCCTTGGTAAATTTAGGGGTCATCTGCCAATACCCATCCCAGGCAAAAATCAGACGGGCAATGCTCCAGTGCAGCGGTTACTAATACCTGAAGGAGCTGGTAGGTAAATCAGGCTATTCTCAATCGTTGTTCCGATATTAACCACAAATATTGTGCACCCCACAGCTGCACTCACAATTAGTCGACATTGACACTGAATAAGTGGCTTCAGTGACTACGAGAAATGTCAAATAATTGTTACTGCGGGTACAGTGGGGTTGGCTGCTGTTTTTCTTTACGTGTAACAGAATCACATTTTAAGAATGTGAACACTTCAAAACCACATGTTCCTGCAATTTCTTTCATGGCAAGGAAGTTATGATGAAAAGTGAATATTTTTCCCATTTGTTAAAAATTCTAGCCCTGTCCTTTGGTGATTGTTCCACATTACAGCCTGTGATAGAAAACCTCATTTCACACAATGCATAATTTCAACACAATTTCAATAACTACAGGCTCTGAGACATTTAGTTAAAAATGTATTACTTTTCATAAATATTTTATAGCCATCTTGTGCGAGCATCTTGTTAATTCTTTTGGTAACGTGGTTCATTTTGTATTACTATGTACCTGCATGCCACTTCATAGCTGTTACCCAATGCTGTGGTCTAAATCGAATAGTTAAGGAACAGAAAAAGTTATATATAATGAAACTCATAACTGGAACCAACAATTAGTGCATTGACATTGTGTTAAGATTGGGACTTGGCATTGATTTCCATAGGGCCGACTTTAACCCGCCACGCCAGACAGGTATGGGACAGGCCGATGGTTAAGCCCACAGTAGAGTACTTACCGTTGCTTTCCCAATGCTTTCCCATCTGCCACCAGATGCAGTTTTCTGAGTCATTCTAGGCAATTGCCGGAAGAAAGTGGGGGCCTTCTGATTACATGTAAATCAGGGTTCTTTGATGCAATTTGGACCCCAACATAATTTTAACATGAGATCGCAGAAGTCCCACCCAGTTCCCAATCCGTCAGTAAAACCGAGTGGGATTGGTCCGTAAGAGCCACTGAAGCAGTATTTAAAGTGGCACCAAGTGGATCATTGGATCTGTGTGTGCCATTGTGCAGTTTGGATTGTCAGGAGAATTTACAGCTTCCGGGTCACTTCCTTCTGATATTTTTTGCCTTACTTACCCTCCGTAAGTTTTATCTGCTTATCGTGGGTGCTGTTATTGCCAGTTTCATTTCGATGAAGGAACAGTTGGAGGAAGAGGAGCAGCAGGTGGGCCTGTTAAAAGACAGCAGGTGAGGGTGATGCTTCTAGGAGGCCATACACAGCACACAGGGAGCACAGGCCAAGAGTCAGTTTCTTGGATCTATCTGAAGGACAGTGCATTAGGAGGCTATGCTTGTCCAAGCAGGCTGGCGCAGACCCTGCAGCCTTCTGCAACACTCCCTGCTGCTGGCTGCACCACAAGGTCATGCTTTGCCAGTGGCTCTCAATGTCATTGCAGCCCTTAACGCCATTGCTACTGGCTCCTTCCCATTTACTACAGGGGGAATCGGCCACATCTCTCCGTCTACAGTACAGTGCAGGGCTGCAGTAAGCAGGTCACCGATGCCCTGTTCTCCAGGGCTAACCAGTACATCACCTTCCCCGGTGACCTCAACAGTCAACACGAGAGAGCTGGGGGGGGGTTTAGCACTGGCAGACTTCCCTTGCATGCAGAGCAGCATTGACTGCAGGCATGTTGCAGTCATGGACTATCATCATAGGCAGTCCCTCGGAATCAAAGAAGACTTGCTTCCACTCTAAAAATGAGTCCTTAGGTGGCGGAACAGTCCAATACAAGAGCCACAGTCCCCATCACAGGTGGGACAGATAGTCGTTGAGGAAAGGGAGAGTGGGACTGGTTTGCCGCATGCTCTTTCCGCTGCCTGCGCTTGATTTCTGCACGCTCTCGGCGTTGAGACTCGAGGTGCTCGGCGCCCTCTCGGATGCACTTCCTTCACTTAGGGCGGTCTTTGGCCAGGGACTCCCAGGTGTGGGTGGGGATGTTGCACTTTATCAGGGAGGCTTTGACTAGAACATGGACTAGAACACCAGCTAGACATTTGAATAGTCATGGACTAGAACACCAGCTAGCAGCATTCGTGAATAGGAAAAGCTATCATTAATGTCCAGCTGCACAGAAACAGGATCATGCAAGTTTGTGTAAAGTACCCAGGCAGCTGTCACAGTTCATTTATCCTGCGATAATCAACGATCCTTTCAGGAACGTGTCAGGCTGGGGGACGCAGGATACCCCCTACAAAAGTGGCTCATGACACCTTTCCACAACTCCACCACTACTGAGTAACACAGTATAGTCAAAGCCAGGGGACCACCCGGTTCATTATTGAGACCACCATAGGGATGCTGAAGCAGAGGTTCAGGTGTCTTGACAGATCTGGGGCCCGCTACAATAAGCTCCACAAAGAGTCTCCTGCATCCTAGTATTGTTCTGCACCCTGCACCTTGCCAAATACAGAGGTCTGCATCTGGAGGAGGCACAGCCACTGAGGAAGACTAGGGGGGAAGGCGAGGAAGCAGAAAGAGGGACATCTCAATACCTTGCATCAGGAGGGGTGAGTTAATTTCTCACTGAGTCCTGTGACCTGCTCTTTCCCCTGTCCAGAAAACTTACACAGAGCTCCACTGCAGTAATACTTCTTGTTATATCCTCCACCGCTCCTTTAATCGTGTATTAAAAAACATTAAGCCAATCAGCCAACTTCTAATCAGTGATATAGTGACAATGCTGAGTCAGAAGCTGCTGCATAACCACACTGCCGACCAAGCTGCCAATTGTGGTAAAGGTGATGAATTTAATTCCCGACACAATAATTGCCTTCCATTCATTTATTCCCCAAGTGTCAACCCTTGGGGCCTTTTGATTAAAAAGGTTTTCCTAACTCTACTACTCCAATAAGGTGATCCCTAGTGGCTTCAGCAAAACTGGGTAAGGTTACAGTAGCTCATATTGGCACCCTTGAGATTCTCAAGGCCGATGACTTCTGGGTGCTCGAGCCAGTGAGGGCCGGCTGCAGGCTGCTCTATTTTGGCACTGGTGAGCTAGCTCCTGGGCTGGCTCTGCCACCAGTACCTGCTGTTGCTCGCTCACTATCCTCTGCCTCACTATCGAACCCACACAGAGTGTGTCCATGCTGGTGCTTAGGAGGGATGAAGTGCGTGATGGCGCATCTTCAGGAGGATTGACCTCCTCTGAGGTGTCTGCTTCTGGGGGGGGTCCGGGAGCTGAGAATGACCCTGAGGATAGAGAAAAAGTGGACAAGAGTTAGGATGGCAGTGAGAGGCTAGACATTAGCAGGTGACAGTCTGCAGAATGCAACTTGAAGCACGCTGAATATTTGTCAAGATACATGAAGGATTACAAGTAATATGCCAACACCCTGCTGAGATAAGCTACCGGCCTCATCTTCGTGGCTTTGCCCAGGCCACTAATCTCCGGGGCTTGTATTCCGCTTGGGTGAGGGGTACGGTGTTGGGCACACCACCCCCGCTCTTGGTCCTCTCCCTGGCATTATTTGCTGTTTCGTCCTGCTGAAAGAGAGGGTGAGAGCCAATGAATGGCTGTTGAAAAGATGCGTGGAGATGTGTAGGGCTTGTCAATATAGTGCATGTGCTGAGAGCTGGAGAAGAAGCACGATGGAATGAGGATGGGAAGGTGATAAATGTAAAGCCAATCGTGTGGAATGTAAAGTGGGGAGGGAGTAGGAGCAGTTGATGGTTGTCCAAGTGCAATGATGTGATAAGAGAATGTTATTCGTATGTGGTGTGAACAGCAAAGGAAGAGTTGTGCGTGGTTGGAATGAGCGGTATTGCAGTGTGGCCTTGTGATTATATGTCAAAGGATGTGATAGAGGGGACAGAATTGTTGAGAATGGTGGAGGAGAGTGAAAGGAGTGTTATTGAAAGAGTTGAAGAGCTATACTCGCTTTTGCTGCTCTTGTGAGGTCATTGAATCTCTTCCCAGACTGAAGCCATGTCTGGGGGGTTGATGCTGCTGGCACTGAACCTGTCAGCCACCTCTGCCCCGCTCAATTTGTGGTTCTGGGGCTGCTCCTGTAGATGCTGAGGAACAGTAGCTCCCTCCTTGCCTTGACCTCCTCCACACGAACCTCCAGTGAAGCATCAAAACCTGGAGGCAGCCCACTGACTCATTAGCCCGACCAGAATAGTGTCCACTGTGTTGTAACAAAATCTGAAAACAGGGAATGAAATTTTACTTTGAGAGGCGCATTGTCGCATTAAATAGGTCTTGGGTGGTCCACTGGAAATTCTGCTCCGAAAGTGGGACGGCTGCCCGTTTCCCAGCACGGTTCAGAGAAGGTTCACTAGGTTGATCCCGAAGATGAGGGAGTTGACTTATGAGGATAAGTTAAGTCGGTTGGGCCTCTACTCATTGGAGTTCAGAAGAATAAGCGGTGATCTTATTGAAACATATAAGATAATGAGGGGGCTCGACAAGGTGGATGCAAAGAGGATATTTACACTCATAGGGGAAAGTAAAAGTAGGGGACATAGCCTCAGAATAAGGGGCCGCCCATTTAACACTGAGATGAGGAGGAATTTCTTCTCTCAGAGGGTTGTAAATCTGTGGAATTCTCTGCCCCAGAGAGCTGTGCAGGCTGGGTCATTGAATAAATTTAAGCCGGAGATAGACAGATTTTTGAGCAATAAGGGCATAAGGGGTTATGGGGAGTGGGTGGGGAGGTGGAACTGAGTCCATGATCAGATCAGCCATGATCTTATTAAATGGCGGTGCAGGCTCGAGGGGCCAAATGGCTTACTCCTGTTCCTATTTCTTATGTTTCTTATGTTACAATCGGGTGGGCAGCCCATCAATCATATTAAAATGAGACCTGGGGGTTCAAATTGCCTGGACCTCACACTTGGCCAATGTGTAGAAGTTACGTTATGACAGCTCAGAGCAGGCTCAGTGGATCAGCTGATCCTTTGTTTTCACATGTCCATATGATCATTGCGTATATCTGTTGGATAAGTATAGTATTCAGTAATGCAACCAATGTGTGATTATATCATGGGTGTATAAAGAGATAAACTTCCAGAGATATAGTGGGAGACCAGTGAAACCCCCATGGAATATCTGGTCCAAAGAACTTAGACTACATTAGTAAATAATAATAAAAGAGACAGAAGAATTACCTCGGATTAGGTAACGTTGTAATGTTCTAGAAGATTTGATGCATTTTCATAGTAACAAATTTGTTTTCATTGGTTATTTATGGGGAACTGGGTAGTGAAATAGAAACAGCACTTTGATTCAGGGACCTGAATTCAAATCCTGATAGGATGGAACTTTCTTCTGTCTGCTAGCTATAGGGATCGTATATGACATAAATTTGTTCAGTCTCAATCCAGTTCCTAGTGGGCATTGGCCGACAGCATAAAACTGCCCCTAAGTTGGTACTAGTTGTCAATCTCATTCAGAGAGGCCACAGGTGGCTGCTGTGGGAAATTGATACTGGCGCTATAGGGCCTGCTCATCTGAGGTTTGGGCAGTGGATGAGTAGAGGCAGCTGACCTCTGCACCTGGCTCTGCTATACAAAGTTACAAAGTATATACAGTACAGAAACAGGCCATTCGGCCCAATAGGTCCGTGCTGGTGTTTATGTTCCACACAAAGCTCCCTCCCACCCCTCTTTAACCTCATCAACGTATCCTTCTATTCCTTTCTCCCTCGTGCGACTATCTAGCCCACATTACAACAGTGACTACACTCCAAAAGTACTTCATTGGCTGTAAAGCGCTTTGAGACGTCCGGTGGACGTGAAAGGCGCTATATAAATGTAAGCCTTTTTTTCTTTCCCCTTGAATGCATCTATACCTGATCAAGAAGAGTTGATATTTGATACCTGAAATGAGAAGATTTAAATTCCCCAGCACCAACATCTCTCACCTTGATGAACACCAAAAATGTAGCAAGATAATTGTTTATTCTAGATTTCTTATCATTGGTGGCATCGTTGTTGCTTGTTTATCAGGCAGTTTTCTGTAACACTCAGGTAATATTCTACACATTCTGCTATGCCCATATAAGAAGAAAAATAAACCTTGTTCCTCATCTTATGGATGTTATGTCATCAGTAGAACAGTCCATGGTATCAGCAAATTTTCCCACCTTCCAAAGTCTTCTGACTTGAATCTGTCGTTCACTGTGGAAACGGGGCCTGACCATACCTGTGTCGTTCTTGAGCTCCTGGATAAGAATCACCCTCTGATATTCCTGCTCTAGGCTGCCTCGGGATTGTGCCTACCTCTGTGCCACACAATATGTGACTGAGACCAGTAACTCACCCGTCACAGGGGAGAACTACCAGCATAACAATTGGTGTTGCAATGAGTTAGTGAGCCAACGCGCTATACTGACAAATCACCTTGGATATTACAACCTGGAAAGGATTCTGTGCAACATTAGCATACAAATGTTTAATGCATTCACATGACAATACTTTGTTCACTGTTTTAATGGATTGTTAACCTGTTTAAAATAAGATAACATTATTAAAATATTTATCTGCTAAAATGTCATAAAGATTTAATGTACATTAATATTGCATAGTTAATGTTAGGCTTATATTTATACAGCAAAAGAAAATAACAAATTAGACACATTATTAAATATGAGACCAAATGCAGGTTTCAGCCTCTGATTCCACACTCATGCCTTGGAGAGGAGTCACCAAACCGAGAGATTGTAACCCAGAGTCATCCATGAGGGAGCTCCAAAGCTCAGAGAAGGTTCATGAGGTTGCTTCCTGAGATGAGGGGTTTGACTTATGAAGAAAGATTGAGCAGGTTGGGCCTATACTCATTGGAGTTGAGAGTTGATCGTATTGAAACATATAAGATTCTGAGGGGACTTGACAGGGTAGATGCAGAGAGGATCTGGGGTTAGGGTTAGGGTGGGGGAATCTAGAACTAGGGGGAATAGTTTCAGAATAAGGGGTCGCCCGTTTAGAACTGAAATGAGGAGGAATTTCTTCTCTCAGAACGTCACAAATCTGTGGAATTCTCTGCCCCAGAAAGCTGTGGAGGCGGGGTCATTGAATATATTTAAGGTGGAGATAGACAGATTTTTGAACGATGAGGGAGTGAAGGGTGATGGGGAGCGGGCAGGGAAGTGGAGCTGAGCCCAGGATCAGATCAGCCATGATCTTATGAATGGCGGAGTAGGCTCGAGGGGCCAAATGGCCTGCTCCTGCTCCTAATTCTTATGTTCTAATGTTCTAACAGCACGTTTCAGAGTAACATGGGCAGATGAGGATAAGTATCTGCCTGTCTTCTCCAATGGGAAATGGGACCGGGCACAAGGGGACGTAAGGAATAGGGAGAGAGTTAAAAAAATAACATCGAAATGTTAGGAAGAAATAAATAACTATTAGATTATTGTAATATTATAACATCAGTGCCCAACCGGCTGCCTGCGGGACTGCTTAGAAGCCTCTTCAAAGTACAAGCTGCAACATTTTTGAAAGCATCAAAGCCAATCAGAATGGTTAAAACGCTGTTGGATCTTTCAAGGTTTCGGCAACTCTCCTCCCTTATTTTTCTCACCATACCATTAAATAAGTCATTGATCTTCAATCGCCCACTTCACTCCTTCCTTAAATCGTTAAATTCACTATCCTCAGCAAGGCTGTCAAAAGAATATGTAAATATTATGTCACAGGATCTGGGAGCGTGTGAGGTAATGTAATGACCTGACCAGAAGATAAATGACACAGAAATGTGATGAATGTCAAGCGATCTAATTCCAAGAAGGTTATTAAAATTATGAACGAAATGCCCCAGGCCTCCTTCAGAAATCATATTGCCAGCGAGTTATTGTTTTGGGGGGCATAATGCTCTTGTAACATAAAGCCAGCCACCCTGTATTGTGTGGCCATCGTTTATAGGTAGATTAGGAGGTGAGAAATTATTGAAGCTAAAAACAGATTTTTGAAAAAATATTTTGTCACAGACGCCGTACTATCTGTTTAATCTAGGTTGAAAATAGTGCAAAGAATAACTCAAAACCCTCCTTAAAATTTAGATGAATAGATGTTTTGATTTCTATCTGGGAGAAAAATATTTATCTTAGGATATATTGATTATAATTTCACTTTATTTTCCTATCTTATTTATTACTGCAGGAAATTTTAGTTCACCTTGCTGTGTTCATTAGATTTTAAATGACATTTTAGTGATTCCACATTCTTTATGTTTGAGTTCTGTGGGCACTACACTTTCCAGTTTCCCTGCTCCTGCTCTGACCAGTGCCAATGATAGGAGGGTTGTCGCACGACGGTAAAGTGGTCAACTGACAAATAATGAAGCTGTGCGCTGATACCAATTATGGCAAATACTGAGACTAGCCTACCCCTCGCTCTAGGCTAAATCGCAATGTTCTTGACTTTGTGTTTAAGCTCCAGCTGAGCGCATTGAGGGTGCATTCTCACACTCACAAGCAAGTACCTTCATTAACTGGCTCAGGGGCCAAGCTACTGCAGTTTGTAGTTAAAAAAAAATGGCAGCAATAAGACTAAAGCTCACAGACATGTTTCCCGGCCAGTGAGTTTCTGATCTCAGCCAGATGCCTGATGGAGGTGACGTTACCCCATGGGGTGAGTCGATTCTTTAACAGATGCTTACACATGGCCTTTGGAAGAGGTCTGAGAACAGGCTTTTTGGTTTTGAAATGATCTAGATAACTAGGGCCCCAGGAAAAGGGAGAAAAATGCACTTTAGAATTAAGGAAGAGAAATAGGCATGGATTTGATTCCTTCAAATGTGGTATTAAAGCAAGATCCCAATTGCCTGAGCTGCCAGGCAATAAAGATATAGAAACATAGAAACATAGAAACATAGAAAATAGGTGTAGGAATAGGCCATTCAGCCCTTTGCGCCTGCATCACCATTCGATAAGATCATGGCTGATCATTCCCTCAGTACCCCTTTCCTGCCTTCTCTCCATACCCCTTGATCCCCTTAGCCGTAAGGACCATATCTAACTCCCTCTTGAATATATCCAACGAACTGACATCAACAACTCTCTGCGGCAGGGAATTCCACAGGTTAACAACTCTCTGAGTGAAGAAGTTTCTCCTCAACTCAGTCCTAAATGGCCTACCCCTTATCCTAAGACTGTATCCCCTGGTTCTGTACTTCCCCAACATCGGGAACAATCTACCCGCATTTAACCTGTCCCGTCCCGTCAGAATCTTGTATGTTTCTATGAGATCCCCTCTCATCCTTCTAAACTCCAATGTATAAAGGCCCAGCTGATCCAGTCTCTCCTCATATGTCAGTCCAGCCATCCCGGGAATCAGTCTGGTGAACCTTCGCTGCACTCCCTCAATAGCAAGAATGTCCTTCCTCAGATTGAGAGACAAAAACTGAACACAATATTCCAGGCGAGGCCTCACCAAGGCCCTGTACAACTGCAATAAGACCTCCCTGCTCCTATATTCAAATCCCCTAGCTATGAAGGCCAACATACCATTTGCCTTCTTTATCGCCTGCTGTACCTGTATGCCAACTTTCAATGACTGATGAACCATGACACCCAGGTCTCTTTGCACCTCCCTTGTCCTAATCTGCCACCATTCAGATAATATTTTGTCTTTGCGTTTTTGCCCCTAAAGTGGATAACCTCACATTTATCCACATTATACTGCATCTGCCATGCACTTGCCCACTCACCTAACCTGTCTAAGTCACCCTGCAGCCTCTTAACGGCCCCTTCACAGCTCACACCGCCACCCAGTTTAGTGTCATCTGCAAGCTTGGAGATATTACACCCAATTCCTTCATCCAAATCATTGATGTATATTGTAAAGAGCTGGGGTCCCAGCACTGAGCCCTGCGGCACCCCACTAGTCACTGCCTGCCATTCTGAAAAGGATCCGTTTATCCCAACTCTCTGCTTCCTGTCTGCCAACCAGTTCTCTATCCACGTCAGTATATTACCCCCAATACCATGTGCTTTGATTTTGCACATCAATCACTTGTGTGGGACCTTGTCAAAAGCCTTTTGAAAGTCCAAATACACCACATCCACTGGTTCGCCCTTGTCCACTCTACTAGTTACATCTTCAAAAAATTCCAGAAGATTTGTCAAGTATGATTTCCCCTTCATAAATCCATGCTGACTTGGACCGATCTTGTCACTGCTTTCCAAACGCGCTGCTATTTCATCCTTAATAATTGATTACAACATTTTCCCCACCACTGATGTCAGGCTAACCGGTCTATAATTACCCACTTTCTCTCTCCCTCCCTTTTTAAAAAGTGGTGTTACATTAGCTACCATCCAGTCCATCGGAACTGATCCCGAGTCGATAGACTGTTGGAAAATGATCCCCAATGCATCCACTATTTCTAGGGCCACTTTCTTAAGTACTCTGGGATGCAGACTATCAGGCCCCAGGGATTTATCGGCCTTCAATCCCATCAATTTCCCTAACACAATTTCCTATCTAATAAGGATATCCTTCAGTTCCTCCTTCTCACTAGACTCTTGATCCACTAGTACTTCCGGAAGGTTATTTGTGTCTTCCTTCGTGAAGACAGAACCAAAGTATTTGTTCAATTGGTCTTCCATTTCTTTGTTCCCATTATAAATTCACCTGAATCTGACTGCAAGGGACCTACGTTTGTCTTCACTAATCTTTTTCTCTTCACATATCTGTAGAAGCTTTTACAGTCAGTTTTTATGTTCCCGGCAAGCTTCTTGTATTCTATTTTCCCCCTCTTAATTAAACCCTTTGTCCTCCTCTGCTGAATTCTAAATTTCTCCCAGTCCTCAGGTTTGCTGCTTTTTCTGGCCAATTTATATGCCTCTTCCTTGGATTTAACACTATCCTTAATTTCCCTTGTTAGCCATGGTTGAGCCACCTTCCCCATTTTATTTTTATTCCAAACAGGGATGTACAATTGCTGAAGTTCATCCATGTGATCTTTAAATGTTTGCCATTGCCTATCCACCATCAACCCTTTAAGTATCATTTGCCAGTCTATTCTAGCCAATTCACGCCTCAAACCATCGAAGTTACCTTTCCTTAAGTTCAGGACCCTAGTTTCTGAATTAACTGTGTCACTCTCCATCCTAATAAAGAATTCTACCATATTATGGTCACTCTTCCCCGAGGGGTCTCGCACAACAAGATTGATAATTAGTCCTTTCTCATTACATATTATATCATTAAGCAGATAATCCCAATATCCAACCAAGATCCTCCTTCCTCCAAATAATTGAAGGTACCATTCCCCAGGGGCCTTAACATGAAACAAATGTGTCAGTTCATTGAGTTCTTGGTTAAATAAATATTTTGATGTGAGCAACGATTTGGGAGGTAATGAAAGAAGTGCATGGGAAACAATCATGGATTAGCATTACACAGAAGGAAGTGGGGAAATCAGTCAACTAGTTCCAGAGCAGAGTGAGGCCAGAAGGATGCTTTCAATGTCTCATGTTGTGGGTGGAACATAATCACCTAAACTGTCAGTCTACATGTACATGTAAAATAATTTAATCTGAGATGTAATGTTGTTATTTATAGTTAGTAAGTTTTTACTTTTAAGTCACTCCACTCCAGATATTGACCCCTTGCTAGGTTACAATTCAATGGGCACCAGCCATCCTGTAATTCCTCATTCAATGGCCATTCTTCGTGTGAGAACCTAGACAGGGAGTGGCAGTGAGCTGTTTGTGGAGAGTCACAGCCAAGTCAATTCCTGTCCCACCCAACATCCACACACACACCCATCTCCCAGCAGGGATCACTGAAGATCAGTCAGGCATTGGAACCTGGCTGATTTCCTATTCCATGGGGGACTGACTCCAATTGCTTCAGGAGAGACCAGCTAATTAGCATAGATTGGGGATCAGATCTTGCTGATTTAGATGTGAAATAAATTTATTAAAATTAATACAATTCTAAAATTCCTTGGAACACACACAGGAGCTCCAGGTACACTGAGCTGTGGACAAATGTCTGAATGCTAGCTCAAGAGTTTGGCCAATATGGCATCTTTGAATTGATTCTGACATAAAGCCTATCCCATAGCCAGGCTTCCTTTCGACCAAGAGAGATTTCAGGAGTACAATGCATATTGTTTAAAACAATCTGACTTGTGCATAGGCCATGCTCAAATAAACATGTATATGATTCACTTCTAAGGACAAATATAATCGGTGCCAGAGGCACTGTGGGGTAGAGTTTCTGCTTTGGGCGCAATCGACAAATTCCTTTTGAAATTCCATTGTTTTTCCCAAGTAGTTATGGTTCAAGTTTCTGCCCAAACTCATTTGCATAATCACAAATGCAATCGATTGTTATAATAAGACGTAATTTTTTCTCTTTGCATTAAAAAATATTCATTGATATATTTAAGTGTGGTAATCTGGTGTAGTTTTATTAATCCAATTGAAAATGGGTTTATCACAAAAATAATCATTTTTAATAAGAGTGCCTAGTCCACCACCTGTGAGTAACCTGATTTTAAATCACTGAAAATGACTTTAAAAAAACTATACTGAACCATTTATTAGTTTCATTGGTGTACAGTGGTCAGTTTCTTATTAAATTAAATATGTTTTTAATGTTAAAAAAACTTTAAAGCATGCCTACCAGCAATGCTCCCCCTAAGTTTTTGGGTCTTCAACCAATGTGATCCATTCAAACCTCCGCACATGCGCGGATTTTTGCATTGTGAAGCCTGGCTGCACGGGACCTCGAGACACCTGCCCGGCCACGTAGCTTAAAGGAAATGTTGCCTACTAATGCCTGTGCGCCGAATACCCCATCTCAATTTGTTAGAGCCTCCTCGAACGGCCACAATCAGCGGAAACTCACGAAGCGCATTATTTCCACCGGGGCATGGACAGTATTGTGGGCGGGGCCGGCTTCCAGAACGATGTTTAACCAGCGTTAAAGATGTCAGAAACTCGGCTTATGCTTGACGTAACTTATGTTTAAAATTTCACGATCTTCCACGCTGGTTTGGCCGATTTAAAACCGGATTGCGACAATCTCTGCATGTACCTTTACGTCTCAGCAGAGGAAAAAAAAAGTGATCAGCAACTAGGATGTTTTTTTAGGACT
>NW_027251277.1:0-55858 GCF_044704955.1 Pristiophorus japonicus
GACACTGAGTGGGGGGGGGGGTACTCCGGACACTGAGTGGGGGGGGGGGGGGGAGGGGGTACTCCGGACACTGAGTGGGGGGGGGGTACTCCGGACACTGAGTGGGGGGGGGGGGGTACTCCGGACACTGAGTGGGGGGGGGGTACTCCGGACACTGAGTGGGGGGGGGGTACTCCGGACACTGAGTGGGGGGGGAGGGGGTACTCCGGACACTGAGTGGGGGGGGGGGTACTCCGGACACTGAGTGGGGGGGGGTACTCCGGACACTGAGTGGGGGGGGGGTACTCCGGACACTGAGTGGGGGGGTACTCCGGACACCGAGTGGGGGGGGGGGGTACTCCGGACACTGAGTGGGGGGGGTACTCCGGACACTGAGTGGGGGGGGGGTACTCCGGACACTGAGTGGGGGGGGTACTCCGGAAACTGAGTGAGGGGGGGGGTACTCCGGACACCGAGTGGGGGGGGGGTACTCCAGACACTGAGTGGGGGGGGGGTACTCCGGACACTGAGTGGGGGGGGGGGTACTCCGGACACTGAGTGGGGGGGGGTACTCCGGACACTGAGTGGGGGGGGGGTACTCCAGACACTGAGTGGACCCAGACCTGGGGGGGGGTACTCCGGACACTGAGTGGGGGGGGGGTACTCTGGACACTGAGTGGGGGGATACTCCGGACACTGAGTGGGGGGGGGGTACTCCGGACACTGGAGTGGGGGGGGTACTCTGGACACTGAGTGGGGGGGTACTCCGGACACTGAGTGGGGGGGTACTCCGGACACTGAGTGGGGGGGGGGGGGGTACTCCGGACACTGAGTGGGGGGGTACTCCGGACACTGAGTGGGGGGGTACTCCGGACACTGAGTGGGGGGGTACTCCGGACAATGAGTGGGGGGGGGTACTCTGGACACTGAGTGGGGGGGTACTCCGGACACTGAGTGGGGGGGGGGGGGTACTCCGGACACTGAGTGGGGGGGGGTACTCCGGACACTGAGTGGGGGGGATACTCCGGACACTGAGTGGGGGGGGGGTACTCCGGACACTGAGTGGGGGGGGGGGTACTCCGGACACTGAGTGGGGGGGATACTCCGGACACTGAGTGGGGGGGGGTACTCCGGACACTGAGTGGGAGGGGGTACTCCGGACACTGAGTGGGGGGGGAATCCGGACACTGAGTGGTGGGGGAATCCGGACACTGAGTGGGAGGGGGTACTCCGGACACTGAGTGGGGGGGAATCCGGACACTGAGTGGTGGGGGAATCCGGACACTGAGTGGGGGGGGGTACTCCGGACACTGAGTGGGAGGGGGTACTCCGGACACTGAGTGGGGGGGGGTACTCCGGACACTGAGTGGGGGGGTACTCCGGACACTGAGTGGTGGGGGAATCCGGACACTGAGTGGGGGGGGAATCCAGACACTGAGTGGGGGGGGGTACTCCGGACACTGAGTGGGGAGTAATCCGGACACTGAGTGGGGGAGGGGGGTACTCCGGACACTGAGTGGGGGGGCGTACTCCGGACACTGAGTGGAGGGGGGTGGGGGTACTCCGGACACTGAGTGGCGGGGGAATCCGGACACTGAGTGGGAGGGGGTACTCCGGGCACTGAGTGGGGGGGAATCCAGACACTGAGTGGGGGGGGGGATCCAGACACTGAGTGGGGGGGGGTACTCCGGACACTGAGTGGGGGGGGGGGGTACTCCGGACACTGAGTGGGGGGGGGTACTCCGGACACTGAGTGGGGAGTAATCCGGACACTGAGTGGGGGTGGGGGTACTCCGGACACTGAGTGGGGGGGCGTACTCCGGACACTGAGTGGAGGGGGGTGGGGGTACTCCGGACACTGAGTGGGGGGGTACTCTGGACACTGAGTGGGGGGGGTACTCCGGACACTGAGTGGGGGGGGTACTCCGGACACTGAGTGGGGGGGGGTACTCTGGACACTGAGTGGGGGGTACTCTGGACACTGAGTGGGGGGGTACTCTGGACACTGAGTGGGGGGGGGTACTCTGGACACTGAGTGGGGGGGTACTCTGGACACTGAGTGGGGGGGGTACTCCGGACACTGAGTGGGGGGGGGTACTCTGGACACTGAGTGGGGGGGTACTCTGGACACTGAGTGGGGGGGGGGGTACTCTGGACACTGAGTGGGGGGGGTACTCTGGACACTGAGTGGGGGGGTACTCCGGACACTGAGTGGGGGGGGTGGTACTCCGGACACTGAGTGGGGGGGGTGGTACTCCGGACACTGAGTGGGGGGGTACTCCGGACACTGAGTGGGGGGGGTGGTACTCCGGACACTGAGTGGGGGGGTACTCCGGACACTGAGTGGGGGGGTGGTACTCCGGACACTGAGTGGGGGGGTACTCCGCACACTGAGTGGGGGGGGGGTACTCCGGACACTGAGTGGGGGGGTGGTACTCCGGACACTGAGTGGGGGGGTACTCCGGACACTGAGTGGGGGGGGTGGTACTCCGGACACTGAGTGGGGGGGGGAGGGTGTACTCCGGACACTGAGTGGGGGGGGGGGTACTCCGGACACTGAGTGGGGGGGGAGGGTACTCCGGACACTGAGTGGGGGGGGAGGGTACTCCGGACACTGAGTGGGGGGGGGTACTCCGGACACTGAGTGGGGGGGGAGGGTACTCCGGACACTGAGTGGGGGGGGTACTCCGGACACTGAGTGGGGGGGGGGGGTACTCCGGACACTGGGGGGGGGGAGGGTACTCCGGACACTGAGTGGGGGGGGGTACTCCGGACACTGAGTGGGGGGGGGAATCCGGACACTGAGTGGGGGGGGGTACTCCGGACACTGAGTGGGGGGGGGTACTCCGGACACTGAGTGGGGGGGGGTACTCCGGACACTGAGTGGGGGGGGGAATCCGGACACTGAGTGGGGGGGTGTACTCCGGACACTGAGTGGGGGGGGGGGAATCCGGACACTGAGTGGGGGGGGTACTCCGGACACTGAGTGGGGGGGGTACTCCGGACACTGAGTGGGGGGGGGGGTACTCCGGACACTGAGTGGGGGGGGGGGTACTCCGGACACTGAGTGGGGGGGGGGGAGGGTGTACTCCGGACACTGAGTGGGGGGGGTACTCCGGACATTGGGAGAGGCGGGGGGTACTCCGGACACTGAGTGGGGGGGGGGTACTCCGGACACTGAGTGGGGGGGGGGGAGGGTGTACTCCGGACACTGAGTGGGGGGGGTACTCCGGACACTGAGTGGGGGGGGGAATCCGGACACTGAGTGGGGGGGGGGTTACTCCGGACACTGAGTGGGGGGGGGGGTACTCCGGACACTGAGTGGGGGGGGGGTACTCCGGACACTGAGTGGGGGGGGGCACTCCGGACACTGAGTGGGGGGGGGGTACTCCGGACACTGAGTGGGGGGGGGGTACTCCGGACATTGGGAGAGGCGGGGGGTACTCCGGACACTGAGTGGGGGGGGGGTACTCCGGACATTGGGAGAGGCGGGGGGTACTCCGGACACTGAGTGGGGGGGGGGTACTCCGGACACTGAGTGGGGGGGGGGTACTCCGGACACTGAGTGGGGGGGGTACTCCGGACACTGAGTGGGGGGGGGTACTCCGGACACTGAGTGGGGGGGGGGTACTCCGGACACTGAGTGGGGGGGGGTACTCTGGACACTGAGTGGGGGGAGGGTACTCAGGACACTGAGTGGGGGGGGGTACTCCGGACACTGAGTGGGGGGAGGGTACTCAGGACACTGAGTGGGGGGGGGAGTACTCCGGACACTGAGTGGGGGGGGTACTCCGGACACTGAGTG
Organism: Pristiophorus japonicus; assembly: GCF_044704955.1. Classification (NCBI taxonomy): domain Eukaryota; kingdom Metazoa; phylum Chordata; class Chondrichthyes; family Pristiophoridae; genus Pristiophorus; species Pristiophorus japonicus. Next base: position 3,785 of record NW_027251277.1, read on the forward strand.
GGGGGGGGTACTCTGGACATTGGGAGCGTGGGCGAGGGGGGAGGCATTGGGATTCTGTTTAAGGTGATTTGTCATCTTTTATTCCAACCTCAACAACCCAACTTTGTTCAGCTGAAAGCAGGTGTGATAAAGCCAAGTGTTCTGTAATCTGTTTATTCACTGTCTCTGGCGCCCTGTTATTGGGAATCCCATGGTAATAAGTTGTTGGGAAATGGCACAGCCCAGGGACGGCCATTCCTCACCGAGTGACCTGTTGGTGCTGTGCCCTTCAATCCAGTATCCAGGGCACCATTTCTCAACAATCTTGACCTTATTGTCTGATTTCACAGAATCACAGAAATTTACAGCACAGAGGGATTGTGTCTATGCCTGCGGACTAACACCTACCCAGGGGCAGCACGGGCCCAGCCCACACTGCGATGTGTGGGCGCACTAGGTCCGTGCAGCAGAGCTGGTCTCCAGTCGTCCTGGTTAACCCTTGCCCCTGGACCGAGACCTCGCTCTGTCAAGCCCCGTGTGGTGGCTGGTGTGCAACGATCACCCCACGTTAAAAAAATCCACCCACTGAACTGGAACATCGGGTCCTTCATTGAAACATCTGTGAAGTCTTGTGGAAGCAAGTCATCCTCGTTCGAGGGACCGCCGATGATAATGATGATCCAGACTAATCCCACTTTCCAGCTGTGGGTCCGTAGCCCTGCAGGTTACAGCACTTCAGGAGCACATCCAGGTACTGCTTAAATGTGGTGAGGGTTTCTGCCTCTACCACCCTTTCAGGCCGTGAGTTCCAGACCCCCACCACCCTCTGGTTGAAGACATTCCCCTCAAATCCCCTCTAAACATTCTACCAATTACATTAAATCTATGCCCCCTGGTTGTTGACCCCTATCCACTCTATCCAGGCCCCTCATAATTTTATACACCTCAATCAGGTCTCCCCTCAGCCTCCTCTGGTCCAAAGACAACAACCCCAGTCTATCCAATCTTTCCTCATCGCTAAAATTCTCCAGTCCAGGTAACAACCTCGTAAATCTCCTCTGTACCCTCTCCAGTGCAATCACATCTTTCCTGTAATGTGGTGACCAGAACTGCACGCAGTACTCCAGCTGTGGCCTAACCAGTGTTTTATACAGTTCAAGCATAACCTCCCTGCTCTTGTATTCTATGCCTCGACTAATAAAGGCAAGTATTCTGTATGCCTTCTTAACCATCTTATCTACCTGGCCTGCTACCTTCAGGGATCTGTGGACCTGCACTCCCAGGTCCCTCTGTTCATCTACACTTCTCAGTGTCCTACCATTTAATGTGTATTCCCTTGCCTTGTTAGCCCCTCCCCAAATGCATTACCTCACACTTCTCCAGATTGAATTCCATTTGCCACTGTTCTGCCCACCTGACCAGTACATTGATATCTTCCTGCAGTCCACAGCTTTCTTCATCATTATCAACCACACGGCCGATTTTAGTATCATCTGCAAACTTCTTAATCATACCCCCAACATTTAAGTCCAAGTCATTGATATATATCACAAAAAGCAAGGGACCCAGTACTGAGCCCTGCGGGACCCCGCTGGAAACATCCTTCCAGTCACAAAAACACCCATCAACCATTACACTTTGCTTCCTGCCTCTGAGCCAATTTTGATCCAACTTGTCACTTTGCCCTGGATCCCAGGGGCTTTTACCTTCCTGACCAGTCTGCTACTCAGCCTCTCCGAAAATGTAAGTTTTCACCAGGACACTGACAGCGAGTTGTTGTGATCGGGAACGCGCTGCCTGAAAGGGCGGTGGGAACAGATTCAATAGTAACTTTCAAACCGGGAATTGGGTAAATACTGGAAGGGGAAAGATTTGCCGGGCTGTGGGGAAAGAGCGGGGAGTGGGACTGATGGGATCGCTCTGTCACAGAGCCGGCACAGGCTCGATGGGCAATTCTATGATTTGTATAAAGCACCAATGGATATTAATGATCCAGATAGGAAGGATTTGAATCGAAGTTTGCCCCAACAGCGACAATACCTCTCCAGGATTCGCCCCCTGCTCCAGGTTAATGCCTCCGTTTGTTACATCGCTGTCAATCCCAGGGGCACCTCAACCAACTCATATCTTCAAGTGGATGAACAAACGCATATACAGATCATCTCACTACTTGTCCGTCTAATGACCTGTCTGCCGTAATAGGAACCGGGGCTTTGATAGCTTCATGTCAAACCTTAATATTTCAGGGCCTGCATCACTGGGACTCAACTAAAAGACACAACTTGCATTTCTATAGCGCCTTTCACAACCTCAGGACGAGCCAAAGCGCATCACAGCCAATGAAGTACCTTTGGAGTGTAGTCACTGTTGTAATGTAGGAAACGCGGCAGCCAAATTGCGCACAGCAAGCTCCCACACACGGCAATGTGATAATGACCAGATAATCTGTTTTAGTGATGTTGGTTGACGAATAAATATTGGCCACGGCACTGTGGATAATCCGTTCCACTCCTCTGACAGACCCGGGGGAGCGAATATACCCACTGAGAGGGCAGAGGAGCCATGCAAAGTGAGTACTCTGAAAGACAGGAACTCCGACAGTGCGGTACTCCCTCAGTACTGCCCCTCCCACAGTGCGGCGCTCCCTCAGTACTGGCCCTCCGACAGTGCGGCACTCCCTCAATACTGCCCCTCCAACAGTGCGGCACTCCCTCAGTACTGCCCCTCCGACAGTGCAGCACTCCCTCAGTACTGTCCCTCCGACAGTGCGGCACTCCCTCAGTACTGACCCTCCGACAGTGCGGCACTCCCTCAATACTGCCCCTCCGACAGTGCGGCACTCCCTCAGTACTGCCCCTCCGACAGTGCAGCACTCCCTCAGTACTGTCCCTCCGACAGTGCAGCACTCCCTCAGTACTGTCCCTCCGACAGTGCGGCACTCCCTCAATACTGCCCCTCCGACAGTGCGGCACTCCCTCAGTACTGCCCCTCCGACAGTGCAGCACTCCCTCAGTACTGTCCGTCCGACAGTGCGGCACTCCCTCAGTACTGTCCCTCCGACAGTGCAGCACTCCCTCAGTACTGTCCCTCCGACAGTGCGGCACTCCCTCAATACTGCCCCTCTGACAGTGCGTCGCTCCCTCAGTACTGCCCCTCCGACAGTGCGGCACTCCCTCAGTACTGTCCCTCCGACAGTGCGGCACTCCCTCAGTACTGTCCCTCCGACAGTGCGGCACTCCCTCAGTACTGTCCCTCCGACAGTGCGGCACTCCCTCAGTACTGCCCCTCCGACAGTGCGGCACTCCGTCAGTACTGCCCTCCGACAGTGCGGCACTCCCTCAGTACTGCCCCTCCGACAGTGCGGCGCTCCCTCAGTACTGCCCCTCCGACAGTGCGGCACTCCCTCAGTACTGCCCCTCCGACAGTGCGGCACTCCCTCAGTACTGCCCCTCTGACAGTGCGGGACTGTGGGGAGAGAAACAGCTTTAATGTTTTGGTTGTGACGAAGGGCTGTCGAGCTGACGCGCTATCTCTATTTCTCTCTGCACATTTGCTGCCTGCAGTGCTGAGTATTTGCAGCATGTTCTCATGTTATCTCAGTTTCCCGTATGTGCAGCAATGCTGCCGATAGGCCCCGCCCTCTCCTGGGCCTGCGCCGCCCGGGATTGGCTGATTGAATGGCAGGTTTCGCAGGTGCTGGAGTTTGTGAATGGGTGGGTGCAGCCCGGGGCTGAGGGAGCCTTGCTGTGCTGCTTTGCTGCAATGCTGCCCCCTGGAGTCCAGGCACACCCGGTGCTCTCTTCAATTCAAATCTCACACATTTCAGCTGTTGAGAAACAGATCACTTTTGTTTCAGTTGATTCCCTGACATGGGCAGTTATTGATGTGAACAGATTCACAACCCCAATATTTAATATTAAGAAAGGGATGGAACATGTCCAGGGAATTATAGACCAGCCAGTTTAACATCGGTGCTGGGAGAATTAATGGAATCCCTGCTAAAGGAGCGAGAATGTGAACATCCAGAAACCAAATCGATAATAATCAATAGTCAGCTTGGATTGCCAAAGGGAAAGTGTTGCTTGATCAACCTCATTGGGTCAGGTCAGAGGTCAGAGGTCAGGTGGGGTCGGGGCAGGAGTCCCTTCAGTTGAAGGGCCGGCCGCTGTGAGCTCTGAGCTGGGTTTATTTCGGCCCTCGGGGCCACCAGGGAGGGTTTGGCCGGGGCCAGTGACCGGTGCCCAAGAGGGGGTGGTGGACTGCCCATTGGTGGCCCGGCCGAACCCATGGGCACCGTGAAATAAAGTGGTGTCTGCGGCAGAGCGCCCTCCCCTCTGACGGCAAACACACCGCCCAGGCTCACCACCAGGGGCACTGCCCAGGCTCACCCACCGGGGGCACTGCCCAGGCTCACCACCGGGGGCACTGCCCAGGCTCACCACCGGGGGCACCGCCCAGGCTCACCCACTGGGGGCACTGCCCAGGCTCACCCATTGGGGGCACCGCCCAGGCTCACCCACTGGGGGCACTGCCCAGGCTCACCCACTGGGGGCACTGCCCAGGCTCACCCACCGGGGGCACCGCCCAGGCTCACCACCGGGGGCACTGCCCAGGCTCACCACTGGGGGCACCGCCCAGGCTCACCCACTGGGGGCACTGCCCAGGCTCACCCACTGGGGGCACCGCCCAGGCTCACCCACCGGGGGCACCGCCCAGGCTCACCCACCGGGGGCACCGCCCAGGCTCACCACCGGGGGCACTGCCCAGGCTCACCACCGGGGGCACTGCCCAGGCTCACCCACTGGGGGCACTGCCCAGGCTCACCCACCGGGGGCACCGCCCAGGCTCACCACCGGGGGCACTGCCCAGGCTCACTACTGGGGCACTGCCCAGGCTCACCACTGGGGGCACCGCCCAGGCTCACCACCGGGGGCACTGCCCAGGCTCACCACTGGGGGCACTGCCCAGGCTCACCCACCGGGGGCACCGCCCAGGCTCACCACCGGGGGCACCGCCCAGGCTCACCACCGGGGGCACTGCCCAGGCTCACCACCGGGGGCACTGCCCAGGCTCACCACCGGGGGCACTGCCCAGGCTCACCCACCGGGGGCACCGCCCAGGCTCACCACCGGGGGCACTGCCCAGGCTCACCCACTGGGGGCACCGCCCAGGCTCACCACCGGGGGCACTGCCCAGGCTCACCACCGGGGGCACCGCCCAGGCTCACCACCGGGGGCACTGCCCAGGCTCACCACCGGGGGCACTGCCCAGGCTCACCACCAGGGGCACCGCCCAGGCTCACCCACTGGGGGCACTGCCCAGGCTCACCCACTGGGGGCACCGCCCAGGCTCACCCACTGGGGGCACCGCCCAGGCTCACCACCGGGGGCACTGCCCAGGCTCACCACCGGGGGCACCGCCCAGGCTCACCACCGGGGGCACTGCCCAGGCTCACCACCGGGGGCACTGCCCAGGCTCACCCACTGGGGGCACTGCCCAGGCTCACCACCGGGGGCACTGCCCAGGCTCACCCACTGGGGGCACCGCCCAGGCTCACCCACTGGGGGCACCGCCCAGGCTCACCACCGGGGGCACTGCCCAGGCTCACCACCGGGGGCACCGCCCAGGCTCACCCACTGGGGGCACTGCCCAGGCTCACCCACTGGGGGCACCGCCCAGGCTCACCACCGGGGGCACTGCCCAGGCTCACCACCGGGGGCACCGCCCAGGCTCACCACCGGGGGCACCGCCCAGGCTCACCACCGGGGGCACTGCCCAGGCTCACCACCAGGGGCACCGCCCAGGCTCACCACCGGGGGCACTGCACAGGCTCACCCACAGGGGGCACTGCCCAGGCTCACCACCGGGGGCACTGCCCAGGCTCACCCACTGTGGGCACTGCCCAGGCTCACCACCGGGGGCACTGCACAGGCTCACCCACTGGGGGCACTGCCCAGGCTCACCCACTGGGGGCACTGCCCAGGCTCACCACCGGGGGCACTGCCCAGGCTCACCCACTGGGGGCACTGCCCAGGCTCACCACCGGGGGCACCGCCCAGGCTCACCACCGGGGGCACTGCCCAGGCTCACCACCGGGGGCACTGCCCAGGCTCACCACCGGGGGCACTGCCCAGGCTCACCACCGGGGGCACTGCCCAGGCTCACCCACCAGGGGGCACCGCCCAGGCTCACCTACTGGGGGCATTGCCCAGGCTCACCCAGCTCACCACTGGGGGCACCACCCAGGCTTCCCACCTGGGGCACTGCCCAGGCTCACCCAGCTCACCACTGGGGGCACCGCCCAGGCTCACCACCGGGGGCACTGCCCAGGCTCACCCACCAGGGGGCACCACCCAGGCTCACCAACTGGGGCCACCACCCAGGCTCACCACCGGGGGCACCGCCCAGGCTCACCACCGGGGGCACTGCCCAGGCTCACCCACCAGGGGGCACCACCCAGGCTCACCAACTGGGGGCACTGCCCAGGCTCACCACCGGGTGCACCACCCAGGCTCACCACCGGGTGCACTGCCCAGGCTCACCACCGGGGGCACCGCCCAGGCTCACCACCGGGTGCACTGCCCAGGCTCACCACCGGGGGCACCGCCCAGGCTCACCACCGGGGGCACTGCCCAGGCTCACCCACTGGGGGCACTGCCCAGGCTCACCACCGGGGGCACTGCCCAGGCTCACCCACTGGGGGCACTGCCCACGCTCACCACCGGGGGCACCGCCCAGGCTCACCACTGGGTGCACTGCCCAGGCTCACCACCGGGGGCACCACCCAGGCTCACCACCGGGGGCACCGCCCAGGCTCACCACCGGGGGCACCGCCCAGGCTCACCACCGGGTGCACTGCCCAGGCTCACCACCGGGGGCACTGCCCAGACTCACCACCGGGGGCACCGCCCAGGCTCACCACCGGGTGCACTGCCCAGGCTCACCACCGGGGGCACCGCCCAGGCTCACCACCGGGGGCACTGCCCAGACTCACCACCGGGGGCACCGCCCAGGCTCACCACCGGGGGCACCGCCCAGGCTCACCACCGGGGGCACTGCCCTGGCTCACCCAGCTCCCTGCCGGGGAATGCTGCCGGGGGCACTGACGCGGAGAAACCCGCTCCCAGCCCCGGGGGCAATTCCGGACGGATCGGTCCATCTGTCTGCCCCTGGTTGGTGCAGCCTCTCCGCTCCAGTACCGTCTCTGAGAGAAACCCAATTAGGAAAGCTCTTTACCCGGAGAGGGTGAGAATGTGGAACTCGCTGCCACAGGGAGGGGTTGAGGTGAATAGTATCGATGTATTTAAGGGGAGGCTGGATAAACATATCGGGGAGAGGGGAATAGAGGGTTGTGCTGATAGGGTTAAATGAGGAAAGACGGGAGGAGACTGGAGTGGAGCATAAACCCCGGCACGGACTGGTTGGGCCGACTGTCAGTTAATCTCTCCAGTGTCCCGCACTATCACACACCTTCCCTTTTGTTTGTTCCTCCCCTCCCTCCTTTCCCGGCCCCGACACTTGTTTAAAAATCATGTACATCTCGAACTATTGCCAGTTCTGACGAAAGGACGTCGACCTGAAACGTTAACCCTGTTTCTCTGTCCACAGATGCTGCCCTACCCGCTGAGATTTCCAGCATTTTCTGTTTTTATTTTTATTCCAGAATCCAGCCTTCAGCGGTATTTTGTTCGTGTTGTGTGTGACCTGTTTCTGTGTCGTATATCCTATGTCATCCATTGTTTGAACTTATTGAGAGAGAGAGGGAGAGAGGGATCGAGAGAGGGTCTGGAGAGAGAGACACACACAGATTGGATCAGGGGTTCAACAGCTACCAACATTACCAATCCATCTAAAACCACAGAGATATTTGTTGGGTAAGGGTATCGAGGGATATGGGGCACAGGTGGGTAAATGGGGTTAAGGTACAGATCAGCCTCGATCTAAATGATTGGTGGAATAGGCTCGAGGGGCTGAGTGGCCTCCTTGGTCCTATGGATTGTGATATAGGCTCAAGGGGCTGTGTGGCCTCCTTGGTCCTATGGATTGTGATATAGGCTCAAGGGGCTGTGTGGCCTCCTTGGTCCTATGGATTGTGATATAGGCTCGAGGGGCTGTGTGGCCTCCTTGGTCCTATGGATTGTGATATAGGCTCAAGGGGCTGTGTGGCCTCCTTGGTCCTATGGATTGTGATATAGGCTCGAGGGGCTGAGTGGCCTCCTCCTGTCCCTATGGATTGTGATATAGGCTCGAGGGGCTGTGTGGCCTCCTTGGTCCTATGGATTGTGATATAGGCTCGAGGGGCTGTGTGGCCTCCTTGGTCCTATGGATTGTGATATATGCTCGAGGGGCTGAGTGGCCTTCTACTGGCCCTATGAATGTCTAATGGTATCAGGTCTGATTGCTCCATATAAGGACGGCTGAGGTTCAATGCGGTTTCACCAACATTCACTCTTTGTTCCCACAGACCATCAGCCCTAAGGAAGGGTGGCAGGTGTACAGCTCTGCCCAGGATCCCGATGGGCGTTGCATTTGTACAGTCGTGGCTCCGGAGCAAAGCCTGTGTTCAAGGGATGCTCGAAGCAGACAACTCCACCAGCTCCTCGAGAAGGTATGTCTTCTACTCTATTCAATGCAGACATTTCAAGTGGATGGTTGTGGTGGTCGCAGGTCAATCATCCCGGCCCCAGGACATCGCTGCAGGAGTTCTTCAGGGCAGTGTCCTAGGCCCAACCTTCAGCTGCTTCATCAATAACCTTCCCTCCATCATAAGGTCAGAAGTAACATTCAACAACATTCCCATCGCCGAATCCCCCACCATCAACATCCTGGGGGTCACCATTGACCAGAAACTTAACTGGACCAGACACATAAATACTGTGGCTACAAGAGCAGGTCAGAGGCTGGGTATTCTGTGGTGAGTGTCTCACCTCCTGACTCCCCAAAGCCTTTCCACCATCTACAAGGCACAAGTCAGGAGTGTGATGGAACACTCTCCACTTGCCTGGATGGTGCAGCTCCAACAACACTCGAGAAGCTCAACACCATCCAGGACAAAGCAGCCGCTTGATTGGCCCCCCATCCACCACCTTCAACACTCACTCCCTCCACTACCTCCAACACTCACTCCCTCCACCACCGGCGCCCCCTGGCTGCAGTGTGCACCATCTACAAGATGCACTGCAGCAACTCGCCAAGGCTTCTTCGGCAGCACCTCCCAAACCCACGACCTCTACCCCCTAGAAGGACAAGGGCAGCAGGCGCATGGGAACACCACCACCTCCACGTTCCCCTCCCAGTCACACACCATCCTGACTGGGAAATATATCGCCCGTTCCTTCACCGTCGCTGGGTCACAATCCTGGAACTCCCTCCCTAACAGCACTGTGGGAGCACCTTCACCACACGGACTGCAGCGGTTCAAGAAGGCGGCTCACCACCACCTTCTCAAGGGGCAATTAGGGATGGCCAATAAATGCCGGCCTTGCCAGCGACGTCCACATCCCGAGAATGAACACAGTAAAAAAAAAAGTGAATGTTAAAGTGTTAGGAAGGAATGTGCAGTGCATTTATTTAGCACCTTTCATGGCCAACCGGTGCTCAGCAAGCCCCACACACAGCAATGTGATGATCAACAGATAATCTGTTTTAGTGATGTTAGTTGGGCGATAAATATTGGTCCCAGGACACTGGGGAGAACTCCCCTGCTCTTCCACAATAGTGCCATGGGATCTTTTACCTCCACTTGTATATAAACCACATCTTTTCCAGTTTGCATTATAATCAGTTCCATCTTGTTTACTGTTTGACTGAAGGTGCAGAACATGTCTCAATCCATTGAGGTCCTGAATCTGAGGACGCAGAGGGACTTTCAGTATGTGTTGAAAATGGAAACACAGATGAAAGGTCTGAAGGGAAAGTTCCGACAGATCGAAGATGACCGCAAGACCCTTCTCAGCAAACATTTCCAGGTATGTGTTATATATGCAGACTATAGTTATACTCTCTGTGTAGTCACTGTATAGTTGCATAAGATGGAGACTTGTTACCTCATGTACTTTCAATAAGGTTTACACTGTGTATATACTATGCTGGCATCACTAGAGGGTGCAACTGGTGGAGACCGGGGTTTCCTGCCCCTGTGGCAGAGGCTGTCCACCAGAGGGCACTGTGGTGGGAGACCTGAGGGTCACCTGCATAGGTGTGCAGGGCCCAGTATAAAAGGCTGCCCACCGTGCTTCTGCCTCACTCTGGAGTTACGAAGAAAGGATGAAGTCACTATAGTTTGAGTACAACACATTGCATCGTGCAGTCATTCATAGGTACATCACAGACATAATAGGATGACTGAATCTTTTACTGTCAGTGAGTGAACAACACAACTTCAAGCTGGGCTCCTGACTTGTGACCTTTTTCAGGAGCTGAAAGTGAAAATGGAGGAGCTGTTGCCGCTGATTCCTGTCCTGGAGCAGTACAAGACCGACAGCAAGCTGATCATACAGTTCAAGGATGAGGTGAGGAACCTGTCCGCAGTGCTGACTGGGATCCAGGAGGAGATCGGAGCTTATGACTTTGAGGAGCTTCAGCGGCGAGTCCTGAATCTGGAGAGCAGGTTGCATGCCTGCGTGAAGAAACTCTGTGAGTGCGCGATGTTTGAAACCATGACGTTTGTCTGATGGGACTTGCATTGATTAGAAAGTGCAGTGGGCCCAGTTCAACCCAAGAAATCTGTCTCGCATTCTAAATGTAGGCATTTCACAATCGCAGGGCATGGTGGTAACTGGGGCAGGTCCACTCTAAAACCACCAGCTCCCCATTCCCTTTTGTCTCTCTTCTCAAATCCTCAGTCCCTTTTAGATGATGGTACCCTCGGGACCTGGCCTGTTCCGGATAAGGGATTTTTCCGGATGAGGGAAGGTCACGTTAAATTAGATGGTACGGGTACTGAGCAAGGGGATATTGGGGCTGGGAGTGTGGCAGAGAGATCATTGTGGGAAGGAAGGGGGGGGCGGTGGATAGATCGCGGGCTCAGGTCAGTGATTGCGGGAGTCGGCAGCGAGGAAGGACTTCAATTTGTTCATGTATGAGCTCTGCGCCACCCGGTGGTCGGGAATGGTTCTGGACGAGGGGTGGTTCTGGATTAGGGAGTTCTGGATAAGGGAGTTCTGGAGAAGGGAGTACCTGTAGTATTTAGTGAGACTTTCCTTTATCCTCCTCCTTACTGGGAATATGAATGAATGAGAGTGACAAATCCACAATCTGATTGGCTTCATTACTCAAACATGTGAATTACTGGACAAATAGACCCAGGGTCCATCGCGTCTCCCACAGACCCAGACACGAGGTGAGGGAAACCCCTGGTGGGGGAGAGCTTTGGGACCCAGAGACCCAAAGTCCCCTGTTCCCCCCGAGCTCGCAATACCCCCACACGGCACGTCCCCAATTACTCAGGTACTGGGGCACAACATGGCATTTTCTGGGTGAATTCTCTCTCATTTACCTTTGTGTGAACCAATACTAACTGCTCCCACCGTCTCCCTCGGGAACCCGTTCCATAGATTGACCACTCGCTCACTGAAATATCAGCTTTGAATCTTTCCCCCTTTGAACAGCGGCCCTTTGAGTGTGCTGGCCGAGTGTGAATGTGGAGCTTTCTCCCATCACAGCCTCCTCTGGGGACACGGAGAGCAGCTTATTCTCATGATATTTATTGTCGCCCCAGTGAAATGTTTGTCGATTGCTATTGCAGCCTGTGGCAAGCTGATGGAAATCAGTCTCCCCATCACAGTGAAAACCTCGGGGACCCGTTTCGGAGCGTGGATGATGGACCCTCTGGCAACAGACAAAGACAATAAGGTTTGTGAAACCTCAGAGAGCAAGCTGGCTACACGGCACGACACCGAGTGGGGGTTAAAGCGAGTTACTCCCATTGGCAAACGGTGGGCAGTGTCATTCCACAAGGATCGGTGCTGGGGCCACAAACCATTTGTGCTCGGGAATCGGAAGTAAAATTTCAACATTTGCCATAGACACCAAATTGGGGATGTAGTTAATGCAGAGCAGGATTGCGCCCAAATTCAGGAAGGCATTAATAAACTGGTAGAATGCGTGGGTAATGGCAACTGAACCTCAATGGGGAGGGTTGACCCATCCACCTCCACGGAGGTGTGTGGGGGACCTGACCCATCCACCTCCATGGCACGAACCTGGTATTGCAGTACTTCCAGGAACGGTGCAGTGGCTCTAGGCCTTTTGGCTAAGAGCATTGGCGCAGAGTGATCCTTGGCATGTGCAAGGTGACCTCTGGCGTTTGTGATTTGACAAAGAATTGGAACGATTGGCTACGAATTTACAAAAAAAAAAACTGAACCTCAATATCCGGCCTTTTGGCTAAGATCATGCGTAACTGACCTGACAGGGGAGTAACCATGACCCCAAAGTGGTTCTCCCTGGATCAGGAAGGTGGTTCTCCTATGCTTTTTGGAAATAGGAGGTGGGTGGGGGGCTTGACCCATCCACCTCCATGGCACGAACCTGGTATTGCAGTACTTCCAGGAACGGTGCAGTGGCTCTAGGCCTTTTGGCTAAGAGCATTGGCGCAGAGTGATCCTTGATGTGTGCAAGGTGACCTCTGGCGTTTGTGATTTGACAAAGAATTGGAAAGATTGGCTACGAATTTAATTTTTAAAAAAAGTGAACCTCAATATCGATCAGTGTGTGACACACAAAATCTGCAAAGGGATATAGACAGGTTCAGTGAGTGGGCAAACATTTGGCAGATGGAGTACAATGTGGGAAAGTGTGAGGTTATCCACTTTGGCAGAAAAAATAGAAAAGCAAATTATAATTTAAATGGAGAAAGATTGCAAAATGCTACAGTACATAGAAACGTTTAAAATTCTGACGGGTTTAGACAGGTTAGATGCAGGAAGAATGTTCCCAATGTTGGGGAAGTCCAGAACCAGGGGTCACAGTCTAAGGATAAGGGGTAAGCCATTTAGGACCGAGATGAGGAGAAACTTCTTCACCCAGAGAGTGGTGAACCTGTGGAATTCTCTACCACAGAAAGTTGTTGAGGCCAATTCACTAAATATATTCAAAAAGGAGTTAGATGAAGTCCTCACTACTCGGGGGATCAAGGGGTATGGCGAGAAAGCAGGAAGGGGGTACTGAAGTTTCATGTTCAGCCATGAACTCATTGAATGGCGGTGCAGGCTAGAAGGGCTGAATGGCCTACTCCTGCACCTATTTTCTATGTTTCTATGTTTCTATGACCTGGGGGTCCTTGTGCATGAAACACAAAAGGTTAGTATGCAGGTACAGCAAGTGATCAGGAAGGCCAATGGAATATTGGTCTTTATTACAAGGGGGATAGAGTATAAAAGCAGAGAAGTCCTGCTACAACTGTACAGGGTATTGGTGAGACCACACCTGGAGTACTGCGTACAGTTTTGGTCTCTGTATTTACGAAAGGATATACTTGCATTGGAGGCTGTTCAGAGAAGGTTCACTCGGTTGATTCTGGAGATGAGGGGGTTGACTTATGAAGATAGGTTGCAGCTGCGCAGTCCCCCCGCAACCCCCAGTGACACTGGACACAGTCTACCCCACCTCCCCCACTGAGGGTGCGCCGCACTGTCGGAGGGGCAGTACTGAGGGAGTGCTGCACTGTCGGAGGGACAGTCCTCAGGGTGCAGTACACTGTGGGAGGGTCAGTACTGAGGGTGGGTCAATTCAGAGGGAGCGTCGCACTGTCGGAGGGGCAGTGAGGGAGTGCTGCATTATCGGAGGGGAATACTGAGGGAGCGGCGCACTGTCGGAGGGGCAGTGAGGGAGTGCTGCATTGTCGGAGGGGCAATACTGAGGGAGTGCTGCACTGTCAGAGGGGCAGTACTGAGGGAGCGCTGCACTGTGGGAGGGTCAGTACTGAGGGTGGGTCAATTCAGAGGGAGTGCTGCACTGTCGGAGGGGCAGTACTGAGGGAGCGTTGCACTGTCGGAGGGGATTGCAGCACTGACATATTTCAGATGATACATTAAACTGCTCTCTCAGGTGGAAGTAATGGTCTCTCGGATACTATTTTCAAGAGCAGGGGAGTGCTCCCCAGTGTCCTGGCCAATATTTATCCTTTAATCAACATCACTAAAAGCAGAATATCTGGTCATTATCTCATTGGTATGTTGGCCTTCATAGCTGGAGGATTTGAGTATAGGAGCAGGGAGGTCTTACTGCAGTTGTACAGGGCCTTGGTGAGGCCTCACCTGGAATATTATGTTCAGTTTTGGTCTTCTAATCTGAGGAAGGACGTTCTTGCTATTGAGGGAGTGCAGCGAAGGTTCACCAGACTGATTCCCGGGATGGCGGGACTCACATATGAGGGGAGACTGGATCAACTGGGCTTGTATCCACTGTAGTTTAGAAGAATGAGAGGGGATCTCATAGAAACATATAAAATTCTGACGGGATTGGACAGGTTAGAGGCAGGAAGAATGTTCCCGATGTTGGGGAGTTCCAGAACCAGGGTCACAGTCTAAGGATAAGGGGTAAGCCATTTAGGACCAAGATGAGGAGAAACTTCTTCACCCAGAGAGTGGTGAACCTGTGGAATTCTCTACCACAGAAAGTTGTTGAGGCCAGTTCGTTAGATATATTCAAGAGGGAGTTAGATATGACCCTTACGGCCAAAGGGATCAAGGGGTATGGAGAGAAAGCAGGAAAGGGGTACTGAGGTGAATGATCAGCCATGATCTTATTGAATGGTGGTGCAGGCTCGAAGGACTGAATGGCCTACTCCTGCACCTATTTTCTATGTTTCTATTGCTCTTGGTGGGACCTTGCTGTATATAAATTGCAAATTTGCTGCTGCATTTCCTAAATCACCACAGTGACTACACTTGAAAAGCACTTGCCTGGTTGTGAAGTACGTTGGGACATCCTGAGATTGTGAAAGGGGCTGTAGAAATGATTTGAATCTCAGCGGGTCAGGCAGCATCGACCCGAAACATTAACTCTGTTTCTCTCTCCACAGATGCTGCCTGATCTGCTGAGATTTACATAAAAACATAAGAAATAGGAGCAGGAGTCGGCCATTCAGCCCCTCGAGCCTGCTATCCATTTAATACCATCATGGCTGATCTGATCATGGACTCAGCTCCACTTCCCCGCCCGCTCCCCATAACCCCTTATCCCCTTATCGGTTAAGAAACGGTCTATTTCTGTCTTAAATATATTCAATGTCCCAGCTTTCACAGCTCTCTGAGGCAGTGAATTCCACAGATTTACAACCCTCTGAGAGAAGAAATTCCTCCTCATCTCTGTTTTAAATGGGCGGCCCCTTATTCTAAGACCATGCCCCCTAGTTCTAGTCTCCCCCATCAGTGGAAACATCCTCTCTGCATCCACCTTGTCAAGCCCCCTCATAATCTTATACGTTTCAATAAGATCACCTCTCATTCTTCTGAATTCCAATGAGTAGAGACCCAACCTCCTCAACCTTTCCTCATACGTGAACCCCCTGATCCCCGGAATCAACCGAGTGAACCTTCTCTGAACTGCCTCCAAAGCAAGTATATCCTTTTGTAAATATGGAAACCAAAACTGCACGCAGTACTCCAGGTGTGGCATCACCAATACCCTGTACAACTGTAGTAAGACTTCCCTGCTTTTATACTCCATCCCCTTTGCAATAAAGGCCACGATACCATTGACCTTCCTGATCACTTGCTGTACCTGCATACTAACCTTTTGTGTTTCATGCACAAGTACCCCCAGGTCCCGCTGTACTGCGGCACTTTGCAATCTTTCTCCATTTAAATAATAACTTGCTCTTTGATTTTTTTTTCTGCCAAAGTGCATGACCTCACACTTTCCAACATTACTCTCCATCTGCCAAATTTTTGCCCACTCACTTAGCCTGTCTATGTACTTTTGCAGATGTTTTGTGTCCTCCTCACACATTGCTTTTCCTCCCATCTTTGTTATCAGCAAACTTGGCCACATTACACTCAGTCCCTTCTTCCAAGTCATTAATATAGATTGTAAATAGTTGGGGTCCCAGCACTGATCCCTGTGGCACTCCACTAGTTACTGGTTGCCAACCAGAGAATGAACCATTTATCCCGACTCTGTCTTCTGTGAGTTAGCCAATCCTCTATCCATGCTAATATATTACCCCCAACCCCGTGAACTTTTATCTTTTGCAGTAACCTTTTATGTGACACCTTGTCAAATGCCTTCTGGAAATCCAAATACACCACATCCACTGGTTCCCCTTTATTCACCCTGTTCATTACATCCTCAAAGAACTCCAGCAAATTTGTCAAACATGATTTCCCTTTCATAAATCCATGCTGACTCTGCTTTTCCAAATGTCCTGTTACTGCTTCCTTAATAATGGACTCCAACATTTTCCCAACCACAGATGTTAGGCTAACTGGTCTATAGTTTCCTGCTTTTTGTCTGAGTGTTGGAGCCTGCAGTCTGAGCCAGCCTGTGTTATTTGTCCTACAGGTGTGGTACATGGACGGTTACACCAGCAGTAAAGTGGTTCGCGAGTACAAGTCTGTGGCGGACTTTGTGAGTGGCGAGGATTACCGGCTGTACCGCCTGCCCTACCCCTGGGCCGGCACCAACCACCTGGTCTACAACGGCTCGCTCTACTTCAACAAGTACCAGAGCAACACGCTGGTCAAGTACAGCTTCGAGAGCGGCTCGGTGCTGGCACAGCGCAGCCTGGAGTACGCTGGCTTCAACAACATCTACCCCTATACCTGGGGCGGCTTCTCCGACATCGACCTGATGGCCGACGAGGGCGGGATCTGGGCCGTGTATGCCACCAACCAGAACGCAGGGAACATTGTGATCAGCGAACTGGATGGCCAAACCCTGGCAGTGCGGCGGAGCTGGAACACGGGCTACCCCAAGCGCAGCGCTGGAGAGGCGTTCATGATCTGCGGCACGCTGTATGTCACCAATTCGCACCTGACCGGGGCCAAGGTCTACTTCGCCTACTCCACCAAGACCTCCAGCTACGAGTACACCGACATCCCCTTCCACAACCAGTACTTCCACATCTCCATGCTGGACTACAATGCCAGGGACCGCATGCTGTACGCTTGGAACAACGGTCACCAGGTCCTCTTCAACGTCACCTTGTTTCATGTCATTCAGACCCAGGAGGAGCCACAGTTCCCCAGCGACCAGTAGTCTCCCACAACCCGTCTAGCATCCACCAGACATTTTGTAAGCTTCCTTTCCCCGCCCCGACGTGCAAGTGTCCAGTGAAAGGAAGGCAGGTCCGCGGACTTTGTGCGGAGTCCCTATGTAAACACAGCATGACCAATTGCTGTCTCCACATGAAGTCTGTCCATTTGCCTTATTCATCGAGACCACAGGCCTTGCCACCTGAACTGTATGGATTTGTCATCTTTGCTTCTTTGTTTTTAATACAAGTGATTTCTTTATATAAACCAACTTTTGTATAACTTTATAACCACAGTAAGATCATTCAAGTGGGACTTGACATCTTGCTTTTCGTTCCAAGTTGTTTCCATCTTGTCCTTTGCTCGTCCAGTAGTGTCGTGCTGCCTGAACCGTTCTGCTCGAATTGTTGGTGTGTTCACAGCAAGGTGCAGGAGGTTCAACCTTGCACAGTGTTTGATCGATGTAATTCCAGCCATTGCAGTAATCAGCCTTTCATTGCAATGTTCTCTCGGAGCTCATTTACTTGTTCTTTTGTAAAATGTATCAGCAAGCAACATCTTTCATAAATGTCCAGATTAAAGAGAAAAGCTGTAATATATTCATTTACTGTGCTGGGATTCAGAGTGCAAGACCCGCAACAAGCAGAGCGATGGAATAAAGACCTGCGATAGAGCGGTAAACCGAGACACCAACAGAGGGAAAGAGAAGGGAGGGAGGGAGGAGTGAGGGAGGTGTGACTGAATACAGTGAGGGAGGGAGAGAGGTCAGAGGGAGGGAGGGAGGGAGGGAGGGAGAGAGGTCAGAGGGAGGGAGGTGTGACTGAATACAGTGAGGGAGGGAGAGAGGTCAGAGAGAGGGAGGGAGGGAGGGAGAGAGGTCAGAGGGAGGGAGGTCAGAGGGAGGGAGGTGTGACTGAATACAGTGAGGGAGGGAGAGAGAGGGAGAGAGGTCAGAGGGAGGAGAGAGGGAGGTGTGACTGGATACAGTGAGGGAGGGAGAGAGGTCAGAGGGAGGAGAGAGGGAGATGTGACTGAATACAGGGAGGGAGGGAGGGAGAGAGGTCAGAGGGAGGGAGGGAGCGAGGTCAGAGGGAGGAGAGAGGGAGGTGTGACTAGATACAGTGAGGGAGGGAGAGAGGTCAGAGGGAGGAGAGAGGGAGGTGTGACTGGATAAAGTGAGGGTGGGAGTTGTGACTGGATAAAGTGAGAGACGGAGGGAGAGAGGACAGAGGGAGGGAGGTGTGACTGAATACAGTGAGGGAGGGAGGGAGTTGTGAATGGATAGAGAGAGTGAGAGAGAGGTGTGACGGGATACAATGGGGGGGGGAGGGAAGTGTGACTGAATAGAGTGAGAGACAGAGGGAGGAGGGGAGAGAGGGAGAATATAACATAAGAAATAGGAGCAGGAGTCGGCCATTTGGCCCCTCGAGCCTGCTCTACCATTCAATAAGATCATGGCTGATCCGATCATGGACTCTGCTCCACTTCCCCGCCCGCTCCCCATAACCCTTTATTCCCTTATCGCTCAAAAATCTGTCTATCTCCACCTTAAATATATTCAATGTCCCGGCTTCCACAGCTCTCTGGGGCAGAGAATTCCACAGATTTATAACTCTCAGAGAAGAAATTCCTCCTCATCTCAGATCTCAGTTTTAAATGGGCAGCCCCTTATTCTGAGACTATGCCCCCTAGTTCTACATTGCCCCATGAGTGGAAATATCCTCTCTGCATCCACCTTGTCGAGCCCCCTCATTATGTTATACGTCTCAGTAAGATCACCTCTCATTCTTCTGAACTCCAATGAGTTCAGACCCACGTTTCTTCATAAGTCAACATTTTCATCTCAGGAATCAACCTAGTGAACCGTCTCTGAACAGCCTCCAATGCAAGTATATACTTCCATAAATACAGAGACCAAAACTGTACGCAGTACTCCAGGTGTGGCCTCACCAATACCCTGTACAGTTGTAGCAGGACTTCCCTGCTTTAATACTCTATCCCCCTTGCAATAAAGGCCAACATTCCATTGGCCTTCCTGATTACTTGCTGTACCTACATACTAACTTTTTGTGTTTCATGCACAAGGACCCCCAGGTCCCTCTGTACTGCAGCACTTTGCAATCTTTCTCCATTTAAATTATAATTTGCTTTTTTATTTTTTCTGCCAAAGTGGGTAACCTCAAACTTTCCCACATTAGACTCCATCTGCCAAATGTTTGCCCACTCACTGAGCTTGTCTAAATCCCTTTGCAGATTTTTTGTGTCCTCCTCACAATTTGCTTTACCACTCATCTTTGTATCATCAGCAAACTTGGTTACATTACACTCGGTCCCTTCATCCAAGTCATTAATATAGATTGTAAATAGTTGAGGTCCCAGCACTGATCCCTGTGGCACCCCACTAGTTACAGTTTACCCATTTATCCCGACTCTCTGTTCTCTGTTAGTTAGCCAATCCTCTATCCATGCTAATATATTAGCCCCAACCCCATGAACTTTTATCTTGTGCAGTAACCTTTTATGTGGCATCTTATCGAATGCCTTCTGGAAATCCAAATACACCACATCCACTGGTTCCCCCTTATCCACCCTGTTCATTACATCCTCAAAGAACTCCAGCAAATTTGTCAAACATGATTTCCCTTTCATAAAACCATGCTGACTCTGCTTGTCTAAATTATGCTTTTCCAAATGTCCTGTTACTGCTTCCTTAATAATGGACTCCAGCATTTTCCCAACCACAGATGTTAGACTAACTGGTCTATAGTTTCCTGCTTTCTGTCTGCCTCCTTTTTTAAATAGGGCCGTTACATTTGCAATTTTCTAATCCTCTGGGACCACCTCAGAATCCAGGGAATTTTGGTAGATTACAACCAATGCATCCACTATCTCTGCAGCCATTTTTTTAAGACCCTAGGATGTAAGCCATCAGCTCCAGTGCCGATTTGATTTGTCCAATCATTGTGAAGTTTAAAATCAGCCATGATAATTGCTGTACCTTTTTTACAGGCCTCCATTATTTCTTGATTTAACGTCCAACAGTGTAATTATTGTTAGGGGCCTATAGACTACGCCCACCAGTGACTGCTTCCCCTTATTGTTCCTTATCTCCACCCAAACTGATTCTACATCTTGATCTTCTGAGCCAATTTCATTTCTCCCTGCTGCACCGATCCCATCTTTTAATGAAAGAGCTACCCCACCACCTTTTCCTTTCTGACTGTCCTACCGAAAAGACAAATACCCCTGAATATTCAGTTCCCAGTCCTGTCACCTGGCTCTGTAATGGCCATCAGATCAAACCCATTTATATCTATTTGAGCCGTCAACTCATCTATTTTGTTACGAATGCTGCGTGCATTCAGATAAAGAGCTTTTCATTTTGTTTTTTTGCCATTTTTCCCTGCTTTGACCCCACTTTCTGATACACTCTTATGTTTATACATTCTGTCCCTTCCTGTCACGCTCCGGTTATCAATACCCCTGTCGCTACCCTGCTCTATTGCCTTCTCTTTGTTCTTTGAACTTTAACATTTTTCCTCACCTGAACCCTCCCCATTACTACTTAGTTTAAAGCCCTCTCTACGGACCTAGTTATTCAGTTCACCAGGACCCTAGTCCCAGCACGGTCTAAGTGAAGCCCATCCCGATGGAACAGCTCCCTCTTACCCCAGTACTGGTGCCAGTGCCCCATGAACCAAAACCCATTTCTCCCACACCAGTCTTTGAGCCACGTATTTAACTCTCTGATCTTATTTACCTGATATCAATTTGCTCGTGGCTCAGGTAATAATCCAGAGATTATTGCCTTTGTGGTTCTGCTTTTTAATTTGGCCCCTGGCTGCTCACACTCCCTCAGCAGAACCTCTTTCTTTGTCCTAACGCTGTCGTTAGTACCCACATGGACCCAACAACTGGATCTACCCCCTCCCATTCCAAGTTCCTCTCCAGCTCTTCGGAGATGTCATTAACCCTGTAAAGGTTTTAAGTAAGTGTGACTGGATACAGAGAGAGCGCGAGAGGGGGAGAGGGAGAGGGAGAGGGGGAGAGAGGGAGGGAACTGTGACTGAATAGAGTGAGAGAGAGAGGGAGAGAGAGAGAGAGGGAGGGAGAGAGGGAAGTCTGACGGAATACAGTGAGAGAGAGAGGGAGAGAAGGAGGGAGGGGGGGAGAGAGAGTGAGAGGGAGATGAAGGGAGAGAGAGAGAGAGAGAGGGAGGGAGAGAGAGAGAGAGAGGGAAGTGTGACTGAATACAGAGAGAGAGAGAGAGAGAGGGAGGGAAACATAGAAAATAGGTGCAGGAGTAGGCCATTCGGCCCTTCGAGCCTGCACCACCATTCAATAAGATCATGGCTGATCATTCACCTCAGTACCCCTTTCCTGCTTTCTCTCCATACCCCTTGATCCCCTTAGTCGTAAGGGCCACATCTAACTCCCTCTTGAATATATCCAATAAACTGAATATATTCAATCAACAACTCTCTGCGGCAGGGAATTCCACAGGTTAACAACTCTTTGAGTGAAGAAGTTTCTCCTCATCTCAGTCCTAAATGGCCTACCCCTTATCCTAAGACTATGTCCCCTGTTCCTGGACTTCCCCAACATCAGGAACATTCTTCCTGCATCTAACATGTCCAGTCCCGTCAGAATCTTATACATTTCTATTGAGATCCCATCTCATCCTTCTAAACTCCAGTGAATAAAGGCCCAGTTGATCCAGTCTCTCCTCATATGTCAGTCCAGCCATCCCAGGAATCAGTCTGGTGAACCTTCGCTGTACTCCCTCAATAGCAAGAACGTCATTCCTCAGATTAGGAGACCAAAACTGAACACAATATTCCAGGTGAGGCCTCACCAAGGCCCTGTACAACTGCAGTAAGACCTCCCTGCTCCTATACTCAAATCCCCTAGCTATGAAGGCCAACATACCATTTGCCTTCTTCACCGCCTGCTGTACCTGCATGCTAACTTTCAATGACTGATGAACCATGACACCCAGGTCTCATTGCACCTCCCCTTTTCCTAATCTGCCACCATTCAGATAATATTCTGCCTTTGTGTTTTTGCCCCCAAAGTGGATAACCTCACATTTATCCACATTATACTGCATCTGCCATAATGTCCAAGTCACCCTGTAGCCTCTTAGCATCCTCCTCACAGCTCACACAGCCACCCAGGTTAGTGTCATCTGCAAACTTGGATATATTACACTCAATTCCTTCATCTAAATCGTTAATGTATATTGTAAAGAGCTGGGGTCCCATCACTGAGCCCTGCGGCACTCCACTAGTCACTGCCTGCCATTCTGAAAAGGACCCGTTTATCCCGACTCTCTGCTTCCTGTCTGCCAACCAGTTCTCTATCAACATCAGTACATTACCCCCAATACCATGTGCTTTGATTTTGCACACCAATCTCTTGTGCGGGAACTTGTCAAAAGCCTTTTGAAAGTCAAAATACACCAATCCACTGGTTCTCCCTTGTCCACTCTACTAGTGACATCCTCAAAAAATTCCAGAAGATTCGTCAAGCATGATTTCCCTTTCATAAATCAATGCTGACTTGGTCCAATCCTGTCACTGCTTTCCAAATGCGCTGCTATTTCATTCTTAATGATTGATTCCAACATTTTCCCCACTACCGATGTCAGGCTAACCGGTCTATAATTACCCGTTTTCTCTCTCCCTCCTTTTTTAAAAAGTGGTGTTACATTAGCAACCCTCCAGTCCATAGGAACTGATCCAGAGTCGATAGACTGTTGGAAAATGATCACCAATGCATCCACTATTTCTAGGGTCACTTCCTTAAGTACTCTGGGATGCAGACTATCAGGCCCAGGGGGCTTATCGGCCTTGAATCCCATCAATTTCCTTAACACAATTTCCCACTTTATAAGGATATCTTTTAGTTCCTCCTTCTCACTAGACCCACTATCTCCTAGTACATTCGGAGGGTTATTTGTGTCTTCCTTCGTGAAGACAGAACCAAAGTATTTGTTTAACTGGTCTGCCATTTCTTTGTTCCCCATTATAAATTCACCTGACTCAGTCTACAAGGGACCTACGTTTGTCTTCACTAATCTTTTTCTCTTCACATATCTATAGAAGCTTTTGCAGTCAGTTTTTATATTCCCTGCAAGCTTCCTCTCGTACTCTATTTTCCCTCTCTTAATGAAACCCTTAATCTTCCTCTGTTGAATTCTAAATTTCTCCCAGTCCTCAGGTTTGTTGCTTTTTCTGGCCAATTTATATGCCTCTTCCTTGGTTTTAACACTATCCTTAATTTCCCTTGTTAGCCACGGTTGAGCCACCTTCCCCATTTTATTTTTACTCCAGACAGGGATGTACAATTGCTGAAGTTCATCCATGTGATCTTTAAATGTTTGCCATTGTCTATCCACCGTCAACCCTTTAAGTATCACTCGTCAGTCTATTCTAGCCAATTCACGTCTCATACCATCGAAGTTACCTTTCCTTAAGTTCAGGACCCTAGTTTCCGAATTCACTGTGTCACTCTCCATCCTAATAAAGAATTCTACAATATTATGGTCACTCTTCCCCAAGGGGCCTCGCACAACAAGATTGCTAATTAGTCCTTTCTCATTACACATCACCCAGTCTAGGATGGCCAGCTCCCGGGTTGGTTCCTCGACATATTGGTCCAGAAAATCATCCCTAATACACTCCAGGAAGTGTGACTGAATACAGTGGGAGAGAGAGAGAGGGAGAGAGAAGGATAGAGGGAGGTGTGAGTAAAGAGGAGGGAGGTGTGACTGGATAGAGTGAGAGAGAGGGAGAGAGAGAGAAGGATAGAGGGAGGTGTGAGTACAGAGGAGGGAGGTGTGACTGGATAGAGTGAGAAAGAGAGGGAAGGAGGGAGGTGTGACTGAATAGAGTGAGAGAGGGAGGTGTGACTGAATAGAGAGAGGGAGGGAGGGTGGGAGGTGTGAGTGAGTACAGTGAGAGGGAGGGAGGGAGGTGTGAGTGAGTACAGTGAGAGGGAGGAAGGGAGGTGTGAGTGAGTACAGCGAGAGGGAGGGAGGGAGGTGTGAGTGAGTACAGTGAGAGGGAGGGAGGGAGGTGTGAGTGAGTACAGTGAGAGGGAGGGAGGTGTGAGTGAGTACAGTGAGAGGGAGGGAGGGAGGTGTGAGTGAGTACAGTGAGAGGGAGGAAGGGAGGTGTGAGTGAGTACAGTGCGAGGGAAGGAGGTGTGAGTGAGTACAGTGAGAGGGAGGGAGGGAGGTGTGAGTGAGTACAGTGAGAGGGAGGGAGGGAGGTGTGAGTGAGTACAGTGAGAGGGAGGGAGGGAGGTGTGAGTGAGTACAGTGAGAGGGAGGGAGGTGTGAGTGAGTACAGTGAGAGGGAGGGAGGGAGGTGTGAGTGAGTACAGTGAGAGGGAGGGTGGGAGGTGTGAGTGAGTACAGTGAGAGGGAGGAAGGGAGGTGTGAGTGAGTACAGTGAGAGGGAGGGAGGGAGGTGTGAGTGAGTACAGTGAGAGGGAGGGAGGGAGGTGTGAGTGAGTACAGTGAGAGGGAGGGAGGGAGGTGTGAGTGAGTACAGTGAGAGGGAGGGTGGGAGGTGTGAGTGAGTACAGTGAGAGGGAGGGTGGGAGGTGTGAGTGAGTACAGTGAGAGGGAGGGAGGGAGGTGTGAGTGAGTACAGTGAGAGGGAGGGAGGAGGTGTGAGTGAGTACAGTGAGAGGGAGGGAGGGAGGTGTGAGTGAGTACAGTGAGAGGGAGGGAGGGAGGTGTGAGTGAGTACAGTGAGAGGGAGGGAGGGAGGGAGGTGTGAGTGAGTACAGTGAGAGGGAGGGAGGGAGGTGTGAGTGAGTATAGTGAGAGGGAGGAAGGGAGGTGTGAGTGAGTACAGTGAGAGGGAGGGAGGGAGGTGTGAGTGAGTACAGTGAGAGGGAGGGAGGGAGGTGTGAGTGAGTACAGTGAGAGGGAGGGAGGGAGGTGTGAGTGAGTACAGTGAGAGGGAGGAAGGGAGGTGTGAGTGAGTACAGTGAGAGGGAGGGAGGGAGGTGTGAGTGAGTACAGTGAGAGGGAGGGAGGTGTGAGTGAGTACAGTGAGAGGGAGGGAGGGAGGTGTGAGTGAGTACAGTGAGAGGGAGGGAGGGAGGTGTGAGTGAGTACAGTGAGAGGGAGGGAGGGAGGTGTGAGTGAGTACAGTGAGAGGGAGGGAGGGAGGTGTGAGTGAGTACAGTGAGAGGGAGGGAGGGAGGTGTGAGTGAGTACAGTGAGAGGGAGGGAGGGAGGTGTGAGTGAGTACAGTGAGAGGGAGGGAGGGAGGTGTGAGTGAGTACAGTGAGAGACACACCACAGGTCAAGCAGCATCTGTGCAGTGGGACTGGAGAATTAAAATGGCAGGTGACCGGAAGCTCGGGGTCACGCCTGTGGACAGAACGGAGCTCATGCTCTCTCCCTGGCACTGCCTCTGTCTCTTGCTCCCTTTCTCTGTCTCCCCCTCCTGCTCCCTGCCTCTCCCTCTCTGTCTCTCTCTCCTTGTCTTAATCTATGTCTCTGTCTGCCTCTCTCTCTCTCTCTCGCTCTCTCCCTCAGTCGCTCGGTCTCCCTCTCCGTCTCACTCTCTGTGTATCACTCTCAGTCTCACTCTCTCCGTCCATTTCGCACTGTTTCTCTCTGCCTCTCTCTCTCTCTCTCCCTGTCTCTGTCGCGCGCTCTCTCTCTGTGTCTCTCTCTCTCTCTGTCGAGCTCTCTCTCTCTCTGTCTCTCCCTGTCTCTCTCTCTCCTTGTCTCTCTCTCTCTCTCTCTCTCCTTGTCTCTCTCCCTCTCTCCCTCTCTCTGTCTGCCTCTCTCTCTCTGCCTGTCTCTCTCTCTCTGCCTGTCTCTCTCTCTCTCTCCTTGTCTCTCTCCCTCTCTCTCTCTGTCTGCCTCTCTCTCTCTCTCCTTGTCTCTCTCCCTCTCTCTCTCTGTCTGTCTCTCTCTCTCTCTCCTTGTCTCTCTCTGTCTGCCTCTCTCTCTCTCTCCTTGTCTCTCTCTCTCTCTTTCTCTGTCTGCCTGTCTCTCTCTCTCTCTCTGTCTCTGTGCGTGTGTCTCTCACTTTCTTGGACTCCATCTCCTTCTCTCTGCCTCTCCCTCTTTCTGTCTCTGTCTCTCTCTCTCTCCCTCCCTCGCTCTGTCTCTCTCTGTGCCTCTCTTTCTCTAAATCTGTCTCATTTACATTTACATCTCTCTCTCTCTCTGTCTGTCACTTTGTCTCTCTCTCTCTCTCTCTCTCTGTCTGTCACCTTGTCTCTCTCTCTCTCTCTCTCTCTATCTGTCACCTTGTCTCTCTCTCTTCCTGTGTATCGACAGTCTCACTTTCTCTGAATCTGTGACTCCCTCTTTGACTTTCCCTGTCTTTGTCTCTCCCTCTGCCTGTCTCACTCTCTGTGTCTCTCTCCGCCTCTCTCTCTCTCTGTCTGTCTGTCTCCCCCCCTCCCCCTCTTGCTCTCTCACCCCTCCCTCCCTCCTTCTGTCTCTCTCTGTCTCTTTCTCGTCCTCACTCTGTTTCTCTCTCTCTCCCCCTCCTACTCTCGGTTTCTTTCTCCCTCTCTCCCCCGCTCTCGCTCTCTCTCTGTCTCCATCCCTCCATCTCTCTGCCTCCCCCTCTATCTCTCTTCCTCTCCGTCACTCCCTCCCTGTCTCTGCCGCTCTCAACCTCTCTCTCTGTCCCCCTCTCCATCCCTCTTTACCTCTCTCTCTCTCCCCCCTCCTCTATCTCTCTCCATCCCTTTCTCTCCCTCTTCCCCTCCCTCTCTCCCAGTCCCTTTCTCTGTCCACTTCCGTTTCCTTCTCTCTCTCCCCCTCCATCTCTCTCCCTCCTCCCCTCCATCTCTCCCGCTCTCTGTCCCCTCCCTGTTTCTCTCTGTCTCCTTCTCTCCCTCCCTCTCTCTCACCTCTCCCATCCTCTCTCTCTCTCTTCCTCCCTCTCCATCTCTTTCTCTGTCCCCCTCTCTCCCTCCCTCTCTCTCTCCGTCACTCCATCCCTCTCTCCCTGTTTCTCTTTCCCCCTCTCGCCGTTTCTCTTTCTCCCTCTCTCCCCCTGTCATGTGTCCCAAATGGCGACTGTTTGTACTATTACAAGGTGTGCCACCAGAGGGCACAGCAGTGGGAGACTCGTAGGTTACCTGTACAGGTGTGTCAGGCCTAGTATAAAAGGCAAGCCACCAGGTGTGATCCTCACTCTGGAGTTAACTAATAAAGGACTAAGGTCACTACAATTCAAGTACAGTATATTGTCTCGTGGAATCATTACTGGAGCATCTAAGGACACTACAACTGGCGACGAGATTATGAACCTTCACGCGGAAATGGCTACCCTTGGTACGTTGCAGCAGTTCACCGATGGTGATGATTGGGACGCCTTTGTGGAGAGGCTAGAACATTTCTTCACAGCAAACGACCTGGCAGCAGATGACCCGGCCACACTGGCTGATAAGTGCAGAGCTATCTTGCTAACCAGTTGTGGGCCCACTGTCTATGGCCTTGTCAGGGACTTGCTGGCACCAGCAAGGACAACGACCAAGTCGTACAAGGAGCTCGTAACTCTGATCCAGGAGCAACTCAAGCCCAAGGAGAACATCCTCACAGCCAGGCACTGGTTTTATACACACTGACGGCCAGAAGGCCAGGAAGTCGCGAAGTACGCCGCAGACCTCAGGAGGCTGGCAGCACCGTGTGAGTTCAGCACCCACCTCACTGAAGCACTGCGGGACATTTTTATCATTGGAATTGGCCACGAGGGCCTTCTTCATAAGCTACTGTCGGTGGATACCACAGTCACCCTGCAGAAGGCCAGCTCCGTGAGCCAGGCATTCATGACCTCGACCTGCGGCTCTAGGCAAGTACTGTGCACAGAGTGGCGCCTTTTAGAGGCTGGACGGTAGAACGTGAATCCTCTCAGGGGAGAGAGTACAGGCCCCCCGAGTCCCTTAACTCAGAGTCCGCCGAGGGGGGCTAATCAAGTAGCACCATGCTGGCGTGGCGGAGGGAATCACAGGGCTCACCGGTGCTGTTTTAAAGACTACGTATGTAAAGGCTGCAGCAAAAAGGGCCACCTCCAGTAAATGTGTAAGAGAAATAGGACTCACTGTGTCGATGAGGAGTCCGCAGATGGCCATGAATCCAGCGTGGATTATGAATTGATAGACAGAGGGTCAGCCCAGTACCACGGGGAGGTACATAGCATGTTTACCTGCATCACCGAATGTTCCCCGCTGAAGATAGAAGTCGGGATAGAGGGAAGTCCAGTCTTCATGGACACAGGGGCGAGCCAGTCAGTGATGAATTAAGGAGCCTTTGAGAGGCTATGGGACAATCCGGCTGAACGACCCGAGTTGGCCCTGGTTCAGGCAAAGCTGCGCGTCTACACGATGAAATCAGCCCAGTCGTTCGTTGGTAGTGCGGATGTAAAGGTACTCCATGATGGCGTGGTGCACAAGTTACCTCTGTGGATTGTTGCAGGTGATGGACCAACACTACTCAACAGAAGGTGGATGGAGAAGATCCATTGGAAGTGGGAAGACTTCACCCCCCCCCCCAGCGATCGAAGTTCTCTGCGCTCAGAGGCACATGAGAGTGGACCTGGCCCCGGAGAGCAGACCAGCACAGCACCCGAGGCACAGCACCCGAGGCACAGCACCCGAGGCACAGACCGCTCAGCACGACTGCGTGGAGATGATCCAGCTGAGACGACCTGAATGCAGCTTCCAGGCTCCAGTGGCAGGACTCCAGAGGAAGAAAATCGGATCCAGAAGCGACTTCCCAACTGTGGAGGCAGAACCCGGGGAGAAGAGGATCACCGCAGTCGGCATCGTGGACGAAGGAAAGATGGCGCCCGAACCACGAGGTGATGCGCTGAAGACAAAGATGGCCGCGGCCAGACCACGAGGTGCAGCGCTGATGGAGCAACACGTGGACCAAACGGAGAAGTGGATTGGGGTAAAGATAGCAAGGCTCTCTTAAAGGAGGCCGGCAACTCACTACAATTAAAGGGACAGTTCCACACACTTAAGCAATGTAATAGTAACTGTAAGTCGGAGACAAAATGTGTAATTGACCATGTAAAATGTGTAACTGATGATCTGAATTGTATACATGAAATCAGCGAGGAAAAGTCGCCCGCTTGTGATCAGACCCACAGAGTGTCCATCATAAGTAAGGAAAAGTTGTGTGATGCAGGATTTCCCCTGCACGCAGCCAATGCAGCGGGCAGACACCCATCGGGTGCACACAGGTCCTGTAGTATGTGCAAGCACCCTAATAACAACTCCACGAGGTAAGGGTATAGTACTTGAACTGTAGTGACCCAAGTCCTTTTTTGCAGCTCCTGGAGTGAGGACACCAAGGGGTGAGCTCCCTTTTATACTGGGTTACCTGCAGTGTGCAGGTGACCTTTAGGTCTCCAGCAACAGCACCCTCTGATGGTACAGGTATGGTGTATACAGGGTGAAGGTACATTCAGTGGTCTAGTGTTACAGTACATACATACATAACAACATTCCCTCCTAAGCCGTTCCCAAGTCCTTATTGCCATGACATGGTAAGGTAATCAGTAGTGGGCAGTGGGAGGTTGTGGTGAGTGTTGTGTGGGTACATTTCCCCCCCCTCACCCCATACATAGACCATGTGGGTGTTACTGTTGGAGGATGCCGCAATGGTGGAGCAAGTACATGTTGTTATGGGTAAGGTACATACACTGTAGAATGGGTAGGTGGTGGTGTTTAGTGGTGGGCAGGACCACAGGGCTGTGTGGCCTCCTTGTCCTCCATTGGTGGAAGTCTGGTTCATCCAAGGTTCCGCCGGGAAAGCTGGAGGGTACTGGCCTCTTGCTCCCGGTGCTGGCCCTGGTGACCAGGGGGTGTAGGGCTGGTCTGGGGCAGGTTGCCAGTGGTGGTGGCTGTGCTGCCCATTGACCACTGTCCCTGCAGTGGGTCTGCTCCCACTGGGTGTGTGTGAACCCTTCCTGGGGCATCACATTGATCCCAGAAGCGCAGGTTCAGGTAGCCCACAGGGGGGGGGGGTTACCTTTGGCATCGTCAGTATACATGTAGAACCCGGTATCATTTCTCATTCTATCATTAGTATACATGACACTAGCCACTTCAACATTGTTATATCTCTTTACACTTTCACATGTGTCACTAACAACACTTTCTTGTGTGCTATCAGTATTTCTGTACAAGGTTACATTTGGATGCCTGTCTCTGTTGGTTACATTTATCACGTTAGCATTGCTGGCATCACCATTCAACAGTACATTTACATACCTGCATTCATTAATTACACTTTTAATTTTAATATCACCAGCATCGCTGTGCCAAGAGTGGGACTGTCCCTTTAATTGTTCTGGGTTGCAGGTCTCCTTTAAGAGGGCCTTGCAATCTTTACCCCAATCTGGTTTGCTGCTCAGTAACACGTGTTGCTCCCTTAACGCTGCCCCTGGTGGTCTGGTCGCGGCCATCTTGATTCCAGGTGCTTCACCTCGTGGTGTGGGCGCCATCTTCATTCTCTCCACGAGGTAGGCTGCGGGGATCCTTCTCTCCCCAGGTTCTGCCACGGACGCCGGGAATCTACCTTCTACACCGATCTGCTTCCCTCGGAGTCCTGCCACTGGAGCCCGGGAGGTGAGGTCTGGTCGTTCAGGTTGGATCGTCTCGCCGTTGAGTTGTGCAGTCTGTGTCGTCGCCATGCAGTCGTGCTGGATGGTAGGATTTCCAGGGGCTGCGATGGATCCAAGTTTGGGGCCGCGTAGGGTGTCGATCGCCGGGGCCCGGAGGCCTTCGTCGCTCCAACAGATTTGGACTTGCTTCATCCATCTTCTTCCCAGCAGCATTGGACCAGTGATGGGGAAATTGATGGGATTGAAGGCCGATAAATCCCCAGGGCCTGATGGACTGCATCCCAGAGTACTTAAGGAGGTGGCCTTGGAAATAGTGGATGCATTGACAGTCATTTTCCAACATTCCATTGACTCTGGATCAGTTCCTATGGAGTGGAGGGCAGCCAATGTAACCCCACTTTTTAAAAAAGGAGGGAGAGAGAAAGCAGGGAATTATAGACCGGTCAGCCTGACCTCAGTAGTGGGTAAAATGATGGAATCAATTATAAGGATGTCATAGCAGCGCATTTGGAAAGAGGTGACATGATAGGTTCAAGTCAGCATGGATTTGTGAAAGGGAAATCATGCTTGACAAATCTTCTGTAATTTTTTGAGGATGTTTCCAGTAGAGTGGACAAGGGAGAAACAGTTGATGTGGTATATTTGGACTTTCAGAAGGCTTTCGACAAGGTCCCACACAAGAGATTAATGTGCAAAGTTAAAGCACATGGGATTGGGGGTAGTGTGCTGACGTGGATTGAGAACTGGTTGGCAGACAGGAAGCAAAGAGTAGGAGTAAATGGGGACTTTTCAGAATGGCAGGCAGTGACTAGTGGGGTACTGCAAGGTTCTGTGCTGGGGCCCCAGCTGTTTACATTGTACATTAATGATTTAGACGAGGGGATTAAATGTAGTATCTCCAAATTTGCGGATGACACTAAGTTGGGTGGCAGTGTGAGCTGCGAGGAGGATGCTATGAGGCTGCAGAGCGACTTGGATAGGTTAGGTGAGTGGGCAAATGCATGGCAGATGAAGTATAATGTGGATAAATGTGAGGTTATCTACTTTGGTGGTAAAAACAGAGAGACAGACTATTATCTGAATGGTGACAGATTAGGAAAAGGGGATGTGCAACAAGACCTGGGTGTCATGGTACATCAGTCATTGAAGGTTGGCATGCAGGTACAGCAGGCGGTTAAGAAAGCAAATGGCATGTTGGCCTTCATAGCGAGTAGATTTGAGTACAGGGGCAGGGAGGTGTTGCTACAGTTGTACAGGGCCTTGGTGAGGCCACACCTGGAGTATTGTGTTCAGTTCTGGTCTACTAACTTGAGGAAGGACATTCTTGCTATTGAGGGAGTGCAGCGAAGGTTCACCAGACTGATTCCTGGGATGGCGGGACTGACATATGAAGAAAGACTGGATCAACTGGGCTTG
Source organism: Pristiophorus japonicus (assembly GCF_044704955.1). Classification (NCBI taxonomy): domain Eukaryota; kingdom Metazoa; phylum Chordata; class Chondrichthyes; family Pristiophoridae; genus Pristiophorus; species Pristiophorus japonicus. The sequence goes on from NW_027251277.1 coordinate 36,003, forward strand.
TATTCACTGGAGTTCAAAGAATGAGAGGGGATTTCATAGAAACGTTTAAAATTCTGACAGGTTTAGACAGGTTAGATGCAGGAAGAATGTTCCCAATGTTGGGGAAGTCCAGAACCAGGGGTCACAGTCTAAGGATAAGGGGTAAGCCATTTAGGACCGAGATGAGGAGAAACTTCTTCACCCAGAGAGTGGTGAACCTGTGGAATTCTCTACCACAGAAAGTTGTTGAGGCCAATTCACTAAATATATTCAAAAAGGAGTTAGATGTCGTCCTTACTACTAGGGGGATCAAGGAGTATGGCGAGAAAGCAGGAATGGGGTACTGAAGTTGCATGTTCAGCCATGAACTCATTGAATGGCGGTGCAGGCTCGAAGGGCTGAATGGCCTACTCCTGCACCTATTTTCTATGTTTCTATGACCGGCAACGATCCACAAGGGAAGCTTGTGCATCACGCCGCCATGGGACACCTGGACATCCACGCTGCCAACGATTGGGATGGTGTCTGTTGTGTAGGTGAGCAGCTTTGCCTGGATTGGGGATATTTTGGGTTGTTTGGCGGGGTTGTCAATCAAGACTGGAACACTGTTGATTTCTACTTCCATTTTCCACGGGGAACTCTCGGTGGAGCAGGTATACACTCCGTACACCTCTTCCAGGGACTGAGCAGCTTCGTGTTCATCAGTGCTGGAGCCCGGGTGATCGGTCAACTCTTCAGCGACTCGGTGAGTAAAACTTTTTCTACACATTCGCTGGAGATGACCTTGTTGCAGCCTTTGCAATTCTAGTCTTTGTATAAGCACTGGTGGGCCCTGCGGTTTCCTCCACAGCACCAGCGCGGGGCTAGCCGGTTGGCCCCATGTGGTGGACTCAGGGTTGCGGGACTCAGGGCAGCAGCCTTGCCCCTGAAAGGTGCCATTCTGTTCACTATACTCGTCGGGTTAGAGTCCTGGGGGTGGGTCATCATTTGTTTAGAGTCGCAGGCCGAGGCCATGAAAGCCTGGCTCACTTTGATTGCCTTCTGCAGGGTGACCGTAGTGTCCACAGAGAGCAGTTTATGGAGGAGGCCCTCGTGGCCCATTCCAATAACGAAGATGTCCCATAGTGCTTCGGTGAGCTGGTCGGCAAACTCACACGGTGCAGCCAATCGTCTCAGGTCTGCAGCATATTTAGCAACTTCTTGGCCTTCAGGTCGCTGGTGGGTGTAGAACCGGTGTCTGGTTCTTTAGGTTTGAGTTCTTGTATTATAGTTACGAGCTCTGCATTGGTCTTGGTTGTCATCTTCGCTGGGGCTAGCAGGTCCCTGACGAGGCCATGGACAGTGGGCCCACAACTGCTGAGCAGGATGGCTCTGCGCTTGTTCGCCAGCAAGGTCGGTGTTTCTCCTGCCAGATCAGTCGTGATGAAGAAGTGTTCGAGCCTTTCCACAAAGGCATCGCAATCTTCCCAATCAGTGAATTAAGAACATAAGAATTAGGAACAGGAGTAGGCCATCTAGCCCCTCGAGCCTGCTCCGCCATTCAATAAGATCATGGCTGATCTGGCCGTGGACTCAGCTCCACTTACCCACCCTCTCCCCGTAACCCTTAATTCCCTTATTGGTTAAAAATCTATCTATCTGTGACTTGAATACATTCAATGAGCTAGCCTCAACTGCTTCCTTGGGCAGAGAATTCCACAGATTCACAACCCTCTGGGAGAAGAAATTCCTTCTCAACTCGGTTTTAAATTGGCTCCCCCGTATTTTGAGGCTGTGCCCCCTAGTTCTAGTCTCCCCGACCAGTGGAAACAACCTCTCTGCCTCTATCTTGTCTAGCCCTTTCATTATTTTAAATGTTTCTATAAGATCACCCCTCATCCTTCTGAACTCCAACGAGTAAAGACCCAGTCTACTCAATCTATCATCATGAGGTAACCCCCTCATCTCCGGAATCAGCCTGGTGAATCATCTCTGTACCCCCTCCAAAGCCAGTATATCCTTCCTTAAGTAAGGTGACCAAAACTGCACGCAATACTCCAGGTGTGGCCTCACCAATACCCTGTACAGTTACAGCAGGACCTCCCTGCTTTTGTACTCCATCCCTCTCGCAATGAAGGCCAACATTCCATTCACCTTCCTGATTACCTGCTGCACCTGCAAACTAACTTTTTGAGTTTCATGCACAAGGATCCCCAGGTCCCTCTGCACCGCAGCATGTTGTAATTTCTCCCCATTCAAATAATATTCCCTTTTACTGTTTTTTTTTCCCCAAGGTGGATGACCTCACACTTTCCGACATTGTATTCCATCTGCCAATTCTTAGCCCATTCGCTTAACCTATCCAAATCTCCTTGCAGCCTCTCTGTGTCCTCTACACAACCCGCTTTCCCACTAATCTTTGTGTAATTGTTGGAAGTTGCTTAGGTTAGACATGTTGTGCATGGAAATTCATAACCTCGTCGCCAGTTGTTGTATGTGCAAGCACTCTAATAACGACTCCACGAGGTAAAGGTATAGTCCTTGAACTGTAGTGACCTTAGTCCTTTATTGCAGCTCCTGGAGTGAGGACACCAAGAGGTGAGCTCCCTTTTATACTGAGTTACCTGCAGTGTACAGGTGACACTTAGGTCTCCAGCAGTAGCACCCTCTGGTGTACAGGTATGGTATATACAGTGTGAAGGTATATTCAGTGGTCTAGTGTTACAGTACATACATTAACATGCACACATAATAGGTCCAGCGAGCTCCCAATGCTGTAGCCTGCGTCCCGGGTACCAGAGTCATGCACCATGCAGTGTGGCCACAAGCAGCCAATACACATGAGCTGCAGAGCAAGTGACCTCAGCAGAGCAAAGGCACCGGCATCGATGCCAAGCCCTGGGTGGTTAGGAACACACACACACACACACAAACAGCAACCACCAGAATGTTCCTGCACCAACTACCCACCCAAGGTTGAGGTGACCCGCAAAGGTCAACCAGACAGAGCCCACATCAAGCTAAGCCCAGAGCACAGTCAATGCAGAGGCGATTTGCACTGAGGGTTCAGGGGGGAGTGATGTCATGTATCCTACATGGTTACTGTTGGTACTATCACAAGTTGTGCCACCGGAGGGCACAGCAGTGGGAGACTCGTAGGTTACCTGTACAGGTGTGCCTGGCCTAGTATAAAAGGCAGGCCACCAGGTGTGATCCTCACTCTGCAGTGATCAATAAAGGACGAAGGTCACTACAGTTCAAGTACAATACACTGCCTCTTGGAGTCATGATTAGAGCATCTAAAAAACATAGAAACATAGAAAATAGGTGCAGGAGTAGGCCATTCGGCCCTTCGAGCCTGCACCACCATTCAATAAGATCATGGCAGTCCGAGAGGCGGGAGTGCGTGGTTGGTGAGGCCTATAAAGGCCCAGCGGCAGCGACAGTCCGAGAGGCGGGAGTGCGTGGTTGGTGAGGCCTATAAAGGCCCAGCGGCAGCGAGAGGCGGGAGTTCCTGGCGTTGGTGAGGCCTATAAAGGCCCAGCGGCAGCGAGAGGCGGCGGCAGTCCGAGAGGCGGGAGTTCCTGGCGTTGGTGAGGCCTATAAAGGCCCAGCGGCAGCGAGAGGCTTGACCTGTGCAGCTACAGCGGGGAGAGAAGGCAAAAAAGAAGTAGAAAGAAATCAAAAGGTGACGTCACAGCCAAGAGGGTAAGTGATTGGCTGGTGATTGGTGAGTAGTTTTCCTCGTTTCTTTTTTCTCTTCTATATCAGTGAGTAACTTTTAACATTGTTGTTGCCAATTTAAGTTAATCTAAGGGTTAAGTCATGGCAGGAGAGCTCGGTCGGGTGTTATGCTCCTCCTGTACCATGTGGGAACTCAGGGACGACACCAGTGTCCCTGACGACTATATCTGCAGGAAGTGTATCCACCTCAAGCTCCTGACGGTCCGCGTTGCGGAGTTGGAGCTGAGGGTGGATTCACTCTGGAGCATCCACGATGCTGAGAATGACGTGAGTAGCACGTGTAGCGAGTTGGTCTTACCACAGGAGAAGGGTCCACAGCCAGCTAGGGAATGGAAGACCAGCAGGAAGAGTAGTGCAAGGAAGGTAGTGCAGGAGTCCCCTGTGGTCATCCCCCTGCAAAACAGATACACCGCTTTGAGTACTGTTGGGGAGGATGACTCATCAGGGGAGGGCAGCAGCAGCCAAGTTCATGGCACCGTGGCTGGCCCTGTTGCACAAGAGGGCAGGAAAAAGAGTGGGAGAGCGATAGTGATAGGGTATTCAATTGTAAAGGGAATAGATAGGCGTTTCTGCGGCCGCAACCGCGACTCCAGGATGGTATGTTGCCTCCCTGGTGCAAGGGTCAAGGATGTCTCGGAGCGGGTGCAGGACATTCTAAAAAGGGAGGGAGATCAGCCAGTTGTCATGGTGCACATTGGTACCAACGACATAGGTAAAAAAAAAGGGATGAGGTCCTACGAGACGAATTTAAGGAGCTAGGAGCTAAATTAAAAAGTAGGACCTCAAAAGTAGTAATCTCGGGATTGCTACCAGTGCCACGTGATAGTCAGAGTAGGAATCGCAGGATAGCACAGATGAATACGTGGCTTGAGCAGTGGTGCAGCAGGGAGGGATTCAAATTCTTGGGGCATTGGAACCGGTTCTGGGGGAGGTGGGACCAGTACAAACCGGACGGTCTGCACCTGGGCAGGACCGGAACCAATGTCCTCGGGGGAGTGTTTGCTAGTGCTGTTGGGGAGGATTTAAACTGATATGGCAGGGAGATGGGAACCAATGCAGGGAGACAGAGGGAAACAAAAAGGAGGCAAAAGCAAAAGACAGAAAGGAGATGAGGAAAAGTGGAGGGCAGAGAAACCCAAGGCAAAGAACAAAAAGGGCCACTGTACAGCAAAATTCGAAAAGGACAAAGGGTGTTAAAAAAACAAGCCTGAAGGCTTTGTGTCTTAATGCAAGGAGTATCCACAATAAGGTGGATGAATTAACTGTGCAAATAGATGTTAACAAATATGATGTGATTGGGATTACAGAGACGTGGCTCCAGGATGATCAGGGCTGGGAACTCAACATCCAGGGGTATTCAACATTCAGGAACGATAGAATAAAAGGAAAAGGAGGTGGGGTAGCATTGCTAGTTAAGGAGGAAATTAAGGCAATAATTCGGAAGGACATTAGCTTGGATGATGTGGAATCTATCTGGGTAGAGCTGCAGAATACCAAAGGGCAAAAAACGTTAGTGGGAGTTGTGTACAGACCTCCAAACAGTAGTAGTGATGTTGGGGAGGGCATCAAACATGAAATTAGGGGTGCGTGCAATAAAGGTGCAGCAGTTATAATGGGTGACTTTAATATGCACATAGATTGGGCTAACCAAACTGGAAGCAATATGGTGGAGGAGGATTTCCTGGAGTGCATAAGGGATGGTTTTTTAGACCAATATGTCGAGGAACCAACTAGGGGGGAGGCCATCTTAGACTGGGTGTTGTGTAATGAGAGAGGATTAATTAGCAATCTCGTTGTGCGAGGCCCCTTGGGGAAGAGTGACCATAATATGGTGGAATTCTGCATTAGGATGGAGAATGAAACAGTTAATTCAGAGACCATGGTCCAGAACTTAAAGAAGGGTAACTTTGAAGGTATGAGGCGTGAATTGGCTGGGATAGATTGGCGAATGATACCGAAGGGGTTGACTGTGGATGGGCAATGGCAGACATTTAGAGACCGCATGGATGAACTACAACAATTGTACATTCCTGTCTGGCGTAAAACTAAAAAAGGGAAGGTGGCTCAACCGTGGCTATCAAGGGAAATCAGGGATAGTATTAAAGCCAAGGAAGTGGCATACAAATTGGCCAGAAATAGCAGCGAACCCAGGGACTGGGAGAAATTTAGAACTCAGCAGAGGAGGACAAAGGGTTTGATTAGGGCAGGGAAAATGGAGTATGAGAAGAAGCTTGCAGGGAACATTAAGGTGGATGGCAAAAGTTTCGAAAGATATGTAAAGAGAAAAAGGTTAGTAAAGACAAACATAGGTCCCCTGCAGTCAGAATCAGGGGAAGTCATAACGGGGAACAAAGAAATGGCGGACCAATTGAACAAGTACTTTGGTTCGGTATTCACTGAGGAGGACACAAACAACCTTCCGGATATAAAAGGGGTCGGAGGGTCTAGTAAGGAGGAGGAACTGAGGGAAATCCTTATTAGTCGGGAAATTGTGTTGGGGAAATTGATGGGATTGAAGGCCGATAAATCCCCAGGGCCTGATGGACTGCATCCCAGAGTACTTGAGGAGGTGGCCTTGGAAATAGTGGATGCATTGACAGTCATTTTCCAACGTTCCATTGACTCTGGATCAGTTCCTATGGAGTGGAGGGTAGCCAATGTAACCCCACTTTTTAAAAAAGGAGGGAGAGAGATAACAGGGAATTATCGACCGGTCAGCCTGACATCGGTAGTGGGTAAAATGATGGAATCAATTATTAAGGATGTCATAGCAGTGCATTTGGAAAGAGGTGATATGATAGGTCCAAGTCAGCATGGATTTGTGAAAGGGAAATCATGCTTGACAAATCTTCTGGAATTTTTTGAGGATGTTTCCAGTAGAGTGGACAAGGGAGAACCAGTTGATGTGGTATATTTGGACTTTCAGAAGGCTTTCGACAAGGTCCCACACAAGAGATTAATGTGCAAAGTTAAAGCACATGGGATTGGGGGTAGTGTGCTGACATGGATTGAGAACTGGTTGTCAGACAGGAAGAGAAGAGTAGGAGTAAATGGGGACTTTTCAGAATGGCAGGCAGTGACTAGTGGGGTACCGCAAGGTTCTGTGCTGGGGCCCCAGCTGTTTACACTGTACATTAATGATTTAGACGAGGGGATTAAATGTAGTATCTCCAAATTTGCGGATGACACTAAGTTGGGTGGCAGTGTGAGCTGCGAGGAGGATGCTATGAGGCTGCAGAGCGACTTGGATAGGTTAGGTGAGTGGGCAAATGCATGGCAGATGAAGTATAATGTGGATAAATGTGAGGTTATCCACTTTGGTGGTAAAAACAGAGAGACAGACTATTATCTGAATAGTGACAGATTAGGAAAAGGGGAGGTGCATCGAGACCTGGGTGTCATGGTACATCAGTCATTGAAGGTTGGCATGCAGGTACAGCAGGCGGTTAAGAAAGCAAATGGCATGTTGGCCTTCATAGCGAGTGGATTTGAGTACAGGGGCAGGGAGGTGTTGCTACAGTTGTACAGGGCCTTGGTGAGGCCACACCTGGAGTATTGTGTACAGTTTTGGTCTCCTAACCTGAGGAAGGACATTCTTGCTATTGAGGGAGTGCAGCGAAGGTTCACCAGACTGATTCCCGGGATGACGGGACTGACCTATCAAGAAAGACTGGATCAACTGGGCTTGTATTCACTGGAGTTCAGAAGAATGAGAGGGAACCTCATAGAAACATTTAAAATTCTGACGGGGTTAGACAGGTTAGATGCAGGAAGAATGTTCCCAATGTTGGGGAAGTCCAGAACCAGGGGACACAGTCTAAGGATAAGGGGTAAGCCATTTAGGACCGAGATGAGGAGGAATTTCTTCACCCAGAGAGTGGTGAACCTGTGGAATTCTCTACCACAGAAAGTTGTTGAGGCCAATTCACTAAATATATTCAAAAAGGAGTTCGATGGAATCCTTACTACTAGGGGAATCAAGGGGTATGGTGAGAAAGCAGGAATGGGGTACTGAAGTTGCATGTTCAGCCATGAACTCATTGAATGGTGGTGCAGGCTAGAAGGGCCGAATGGCCTACTCCTGCACCTATTTTCTATGTTTCTATGATCATGCAACTTCAGTACCCCTTTCCTGCTTTCTCTCCATACTCCTTGATCCCTTTAGCCATAAGGGCCATATCTAACTCCCTTTTGAATATATCTAACGAATTGGCCTCAACAACTTTCTGTGGTAGAGAATTCCACATGCTCACAACTCTCTGAGTGAAGAAGTTTCTCCTTATCTTGGTCCTGAATGGCTTACCACTTATCCTTAGACTGTGACCCCTGGTTCTTGACTTCCCCAACATCGGGAACATTCTTCATGCATCTAACCTGTCCAATCCCGTCAGAATCTTATATGTTTCGATGAGATCCCCTCTCATCCTTCTAAACTCCAGTGAGTATAAGCCTAGTCGATCCAGTCTTTCCTGTCATCCCGGGAATCAGTCTGGTGAGCCTTCGTTGCACTCCCTCAATAGCAAGAATGCCCTTCCTCAGATTAGGAGAGCAAAACTGAACACAATATTCCAGGTGAGGCCTCACCAAGGCCCTGTACAACTGTAGTAACACCTCCCTGCTCCTATACTCAAATCCCCTCGCTATGAAGGCCAACAGACCATTTGCCTTCTTCACCGCGTGCTGTACCTGCATGCCAACTTTCAATGACTGATGTACCATGACACCCAGGTCTCGTTGCACCTCCCCTTTTACTAATCTGTCACCATTCAGATAATAATCTACCTTCTTGTTTTTAACCACCAAAGTGGATAACCTCACATTTATCCACATTATACCGCATTTGCCATGCTTTTGCCCACTCACCTAAACTGTCCAAGTCACCCTGCAGCCTCTTAGCATTCTCCTCACAGCTCACACTGCCACTCAGCTTGTCAATTGCAAACTTGGAGATATTACATTCAATTCCTTCGTCTAAATCATTAATGTATATTGTAAATAGCTGGGGTCCCAGCACTGAACCTTGCGATACTCCACTAGTCACTGTCTGCCATTCTGAAAAGGACCAATTTATTCCTACGCTTTGCTTCCTGTCTGCCAACCAGTTCTCTATCCACGTCACTACATTACCCCCAATACCACGTGCTTTGATTTTGCACATCAATCTCTTGTGTGGGACCTTGTCAAAAGCCTTTTGAAAGTCTAAATACACCACATCCACTGGTTCTCCCTTGTCCACTCTACCAGTTACATCCTCAAAATTTTTTTAGATGATTTGTCAAGCGTGATTTCCCTTTCATAAATCCATGCTGACTTGGACCGATCCTGTCACTGCTTTCCAAATGCGCTGCTAGTTCATCTTTAATAACTGATTCCAACATATTCCCCACTACTAATGTCAGGCTAACCGGTCTATAATTACCTGTTTTCTCTCTCTCTCCTTTTTTAAAAAGTGGTGTTACATTAGCTACCCTCCAGTCCATAGGAACTGATCCAGGATCTATAGAATGTTGGAAAATGATCACCAATGCATCCACTATTTCGAGGGCCACTTCCTTAAATACTCTGGGATGCAGACTATCAGGCCCTGGGGATGTGTCGGCCTTCAATCCCATCAATTTTCCTAACACAATTTCCTGACTAATAAGGATTTCCTTCAGTTCCTCCTTCTCGCTCGACCCTCGGTCCCCTAGTATTTTCGGAAGGTTATTTGTGTCTTCCTTCGTGAAAACAGAACCAAAGTATTTGTTCAATTGGTCTGCCATTTCTTTATTCCCCATTATAAATTCACCTGATTCTGACTGCAAGGGACCTACATTTGTTTTCACTCATCTTTTTTCAGTTCACATATCTATAGAAGCTTTCGCAGTCAGTTTTTATGTTCCCAGCAAGCTTACTCTCATATTCTATTTTCCCCCTCCCTAATTAAACCCTTTGTCCTCCTCTGCTGAATTCTAAATTTCTCCCAGTCCTCAGGTTTGCTGCTTTTTCTGGCCAATTTATATGCCTCTTCCTTGGATTTAACACTATCCCTAATTTCCCTTGTTAGCCACAGTTGAACCACCTTCCCCGTTTTATTTTTACTCCAGACAGGGATGTACAATTGTTGAAGTTCATCCATGTGATCTTTAAATGTTTGCCATTGCCTATCCACCGTCAACCCTTTAAGTATCATTCGCCAGTCTATTCTAGCCAATTCATGCCTCATACCATCGAAGTTACCTTTCTTTAAGCTCAGGACTCTCGTCTCTGAATTAACTGTGTCATTCTCCATCTTAATAAAGAATTCTACCATATTATGGTCACTCTTCCCCAAGGGGCCTCGCACAAGATTGCTAATTAGTCCTTTCTCATTACACATCACCCAGTCTCGGATGGCCAGCTCTCTAGTTCGTTCCTCGACATATTGGTCTAGAAAACCATCCCTAATACACTCCAGGAAATCCTCCTCCACCGCATTGCTCCCATGCTACATTGTTTAGGACACAACACCCCGCTCTCTTTCTCTCTCTCCCATCTCTCTCGCTCCCCCTTCCCTCTCTCTCTCCCCTACCTCTCTCTCTCCCCTACCTCTCTCTCTCTCTCTCCCTCACTCCCTGTCTCTTCCTCTCGCGCCCCTCCCTCCCTCTCCCTCTGTCCACCACCCTCTCCCTCTCTTGCTCTCTCCCTCCCTCCCTCTTTCCATCTCCTCCTGTTTATCTTTCTCCTTCTCTCCAACCCCCCCTCTCCCTCCCTCCCTCTCCCCCTCTCTGTCTCTCTCTCTCTCTCTCTGTCTCTCCCCCCTCTCGTTCTCCTTCTCCATCTCTCTCTCCCTCCTTCCCTCCCTCTCCCTCCGTCTGTCTCTCGCTCTTCCTCTCTCTCCCTCACTCCCTCCCTCTCCCTCCCCTCCCTGTCTGTCTCTCTCTCTCTCTCTCTCTCTCTCTCTCTCGCTCCCCCTTTCTCCTCTCTGTCTCATCTCCCTCCCTCCCTCTCTTCCTCGCTCTCTGTGTCTCTCTCTCTCTCTCTCTCTCTCTCCCTCCCTCCCTCCCTCACCTGCCCTTCCTATCTCGCCCTCTCGCTATCTGTCTCTCTCGCTCCTCTCCCTCCCTCCCTCCTCTATCCCTCCTTCTCTCTCTCTCGCCCCCGTCCCTCTCTCTCCCTTCCTCTCTCTCTCGCTTGCTCTCTCGCCCCTCCCTCCCTTTCCCTCTGTCTGTTTCTCTCTCTCCCTCTCTCCGTCACTCCCTCTCCCCTCGCGTTCTCACTCCCTCCCTCTCTCTCTCCCCCCCACTCTCTCTTCCTCACACGCTCTTTCTCTCTCTTCCTCTTTCCCCCTCCCTGTCTCTCCTCCACTCTCTCTCACTCCCTCTCCCCCTGTTTCTCTTTCTCTCACCCACTCTCTTCTCTTTCTGTTTCTCTCACTTCCTCTCTAGCCCCTCCCTCCCTCTCCCTCTCATCCTCTACCACCTCCCTCTCTCCCCCTTCCCTCTGTCTCCCCCATCACTCTCTCTCCTTCCCTCCCTCCCTCTTTCTCTGTCTGTCTCCCTCTATCCCTTTCTCTTGCTCTATCACCCCTCCCTCCCTCTCTCTCCCCTCTGTCTGATTCTCTCTCTCCCTCTCCATCACTCCCTCTCCCTATTAAAAACATAGAAAATAGGTGCAGGAGTAGGCCATTCGGCCCTTCGAGTCTGCACCACCATTCAATAAGATCATGGCTGATCATTCCCTCAGTATCCCTTTCCTGCTTTCTCTCCATACCCCTTGATCCCGTTAGCCATAAGAGTCATATCTAACTCCCTCTTGAATATATCCAATGAACTGGCCTCAACAACTCTCTGCGGCAGGGAATTCCACAGATTAACAACTCAGTGAGTGAAGAAGTTTATCCTCATCTCAGTCCTAAATGGCCTACACCTTATCCTAAGACTATGTCCCCTGGTTCTGGATTTCCCCAACATCGGGAACATTCTTCCCACATTTAACCTGTCCAGTCCTGTCAGAATCTTATACGTTTCTACGAAATCCCCTTTCATCCTTCTAAACTCCAGTGAATAAAGGCCCAGTTGATCCAGTCTCTCCTCATATGTCAGATCAGCTATCCCTGGAATCAATCTGGTGAATCTTTGCTGCACTCCCTCAATAGCAAGAACATCCTTCCTCAGATTAGGAGACCAAAACTGAACACAATATTCCAGATGAGGCCTCACCAAGGCCCTGTACAACTGCAGTAAAACCTCCCTGCTCCTATATTCAAATCCCCTAGCTATGAAGGCCAACATACCATTTGCCTTCTTCACCGCCTGCTGTACCTGCATGCCAACTTTCAATGACTGATGAACCATGACACTCAGGTCTCGTTGCACCTCCCCTTTTACTAATCTGCCGCCATTCAGGTAATATTCTGCCTTCGTGTTTATGCCACCAAAATGGATAACCTCACATTTATCCACATTATACTGCATCTGCCATGCATTTGCCCACTCACCTAACCTGTTTAAGTCACCCTACAGCCTCTTAGCGTCCTCCTCACAGCTCACACCACCACCCAGTTTAGTGTCATCTGCAAACTTGGAGATATTACACTTAATTCCTCCATCTAAATCGTTAATGTATATTGTAAATAGCTGGGGTCCCAGCACTGAGCCCTGCAGCACTCCACTAGTCACTGCCTGCCATTCTGAAAAGGACCCGTTTATCCCGACTCTCTGCTTCCTGTCTGCCAACCAAAAGGATGATATCAGCGCAGTTGTGAGAGATGATATTGGCTCTAATGAACAAAATGTTGAATCATTATGGGTGGAGATTAGAGATAGTAAGGGGAAAAAGTCACTGGTAGGCACAGTTTATAGGCCCCCAAATAATAACTTCACGGTGGGGAGGGCAATAATCAAGGGAATAATGGAGGCATGTGAAAAAGGAACGGCAGTAATCATGGGGGATTTTAACCTACATATCGATTGGTCAAATCAAATCGCACGGGGTAACCTGGAGGAGGAATTCATAGAATGCATATGGGATTGTTTCTTAGAACAGTATGTTACAGAACCTACAAGGGAGCAAGTGATCTTAGATCTGGTCCTGTGTAATGAGACAGGAATAATAAACAATCTCCGAGTAAAAGATCCTCTCGGAATGAGTGATCACAGTATGGTTGAATTTGTAATACAGATTGAGGGTGAGGAAGTAGTGTCTCAAATGAGCGTACTATGCTTAAATAAAGGGGACTACAGTGGGATGAGGGCAGAGTTGGCTAAAGTAGACTAGGAACACAGACTAAACGGTGGCACAATTGAGGAACAGTGGAGAACATTTAAGGAGCTCTGTCATAGTGCTCAACAAAACTATATTCCAGTGAAAAAGGGCGGTAAGAGAAGGGATAACCAGCTGTGGATAACCAAGGAAATAAAGGAGAGTATCAAATTAAAAACCAATGCGTATAAGGTGGCCAAGGTTAGTGGGAAACAAGAAGATTGGGAAAATTTTAAACAACAGCAAAGAATGACTATGAAAGCAATAAAGAAAGGAAAGATAGATTACGACGGTAAACTTGCGCAAAACATAAAAACAGATAGAAAAAGCTTTTACAGATATATAAAACGGAAAAGAGTGACTAAAGTAAATGTTGGTCATTTAGAGGATGAGAAGGGGGATTTAATAATGGGAAATGTGGAAATGGCTGAGACCTTAAACAATTATTTTGCTTCGGTCTTCACAGTGGAAGACACAAAAACCATGCCAAAAATTGCTGGTCACAGGAATGTGGGAAGGGAGGACCTTGAGACAATCACTATCACTAGGGGGGTAGTGCTGGACAGGCTAATGGGACTCAAGGTAGACAAGTCCCCTGGTCCTGATGAAATGCATCCCAGGGTATTAAAAGAGATGGCGGAAGTTATAGCAGATGCATTCGTTATAATCTACCAAAATTCTCTGGACTCTGGGGAGGCACCAGCGGATTGGAAAGCAGCTAATGTAACGCCTCTGTTTAAAAAAGGGGGCAGACAAAAGGCAGGTAACTATAGGCCGGTTAGTTTAACATCTGTAGTGGAGAGAATGCTTGAAACTATCATTCAGGAAGAAATAGCGGGACATCTAGATAGGAATAGTGCAATCAAGCAGACGCAGCATGGATTCATGAAGGGGAAATCATGTTCAACTAATTTACTGGAATTCTTTGAGGATATAACGAGCATGGTGGATAGAGGTGTACCGATGATGTGGTGTATTTAGATTTCCAAAAGGCATTCGATAAGGTGCCACACAAAAGGTTACTGCAGAAGATAAAGGTACGCGGAGTCAGTGGAAATGTATTAGCATGGATAGAGAATTGACTGGCTAACAGAAAGCAGAGTGTCGGGATAAATGGGTCCTTTTCGGGTTGGAAATCGGTGGTTAGTGATGTGCCACAGGGATCGGTGCTGGGACCACAACTGTTTACAATATACATAGATGACCTGGAAGAGGGGACAGAGTGTAGTGTAACAAAATTTGCAGATGACTCAATGTTTAGTGGGAAAGCGGGTTGTGTAGAGGACACAGAGAGGCTGCAAAGAGATTTAAATAGGTTAAGCGAATGGGCTAAGGTGTGGCAGATGGAATACAATGTCGGAAAGTGTGAGGTCATCCACCTTGGGGGAAAAAAACAGTAAAAGGGAATATTATTTGAATGGGGAGAAATTACAACATGCTGAGGTGCAGAGGGACCTGGGGGTCCTTGTGCATGAATCCCAAAAAGTTAGTTTGCAGGTGCAGCAGGTAATCAGGAAGGCAAATGGAATGTTGGCCTTCATTGCGAGAGGGATGGAGTACAAAAGCAGGGAGGTCCTGCTGCAACTGTATAGGGTATTGGTGAGGCTGCACCTGGAGTACTGCGTGCAGTTTTGGTCACCTTACTTAAGGAAGGATATACTAGCTTTGGAGCGGGTACAGAGACAATTCACTAGGTTGATTCCGGAGATGAGGGGGTTACCTTATGATGATAGATTGAGTAGACTGGGTCTTTACTCGTTGGAGTTCAGAAGGATGAGGGGTGATCTTACAGAAACATTTAAAATCATGAAAGAGATAGACAAGATAGAGGCAGAGAGGTTGTTTCCACTGGTCGGGGAGACTAGAACTAGGGGGCACAGCCTCAAAATACGGGGGAGCCAATTTAAAACCGAGTTTAGAAGGAATTTCTTCTCCCAGAGGGTTGTGAATCTGTGGAATTCTCTGCCCAAGGAAGCAGTTGAGGCTAGCTCATTGAATGTATTCAAGTCACAGATAGATAGATTTTTAACCAATAAGGGAATTAAGGGTTACGGGGAGCGGGTGGGTAAGTGGAGCTGAGTCCACGGCCAGATCAGCCATGATCTTGTTGAATGGCGGAGCAGGCTCGAGGGGCTAGATGGCCGACTCCTGTTCCTAATTCTTATGTTCTTATGTTCTCTCTCCACATCGGTACATTATCAGCAATACCATGCGCTTTGATTTTGCACACCAATCTCTTGGGCGGGACCTTATCAAAAGCCTTTTGAAAGCCCAAATACACCACATCCACTCTACCAGTTACACCCTCAAAAAATTCCAGAAGATTTGTCAAGCAGGATTTCTCTTTCATAAATCCATGCTGACTTGGACCGATCCTGTCACTGTTTTCCAAATGTGCTGCTATTTCATCTTTAATAACTGATTCCAACATTTTCCCCACTACTGATGTCAGGATAACCGGTCCAAAATTACCCGTTTGCTCTCTCCCTCCTTTTTTAAAAAGTGGTGTTACATTAGCTACCCTCCAGTCCATAGGAACTCATCCAGAGTCGACAGACTGTTGGAAAATGATCACCAATGCATCCACTATTTCTAGGGCCACTTCCTTAGGTACTCTGGAATGCAGACTATCAGGCCCCGGGGATTTATTGGCCTTCAATCCTGTCAATTTCCCTAACACAATTTCCCGCCTAATAAGGATATCCCTCAGTTCCTCCTTCTCACTCGACCTATTTACTCCGAGTGCATTCGGAATGCTATTTGTATCTCCCTTTGTGAAGACAGAACCGAAGTATTTGTTCAATTGGTCTGCCATTTCTTTGTTCCCCATTATAAATTCACCTGAATCCGACTGTAAGGGACCTACGTTTGTTTTCACTCATCTTTTTCTCTTCACATACCTATAGAAGCTTTTGCAGTCAGTTTTTCTGTTCCCTGCAAGCTTCCTCTCATATTTCCCCCTCTTAATTAAACCCTTTGTCCTCCTCTGTTGTATTCTAAATTTCTCCCAGTCCTCAGGTTTGTTGCTTTTTCTGGCCAATTTATATGCCTCTTCCTTGGTTTTAACACTATCCTTAATTTCCCTTGTTAGCCACGGTTGAGCCATCTTCCCCGTTTTATTTTTACTCCAGACAGGTATGTACAATTGCTGAAGTTCATCCATGTGATCTTTAAATGTTTGCCATTGCCTATCCACCTTCAACCCTTTAAGTATCATTTGCCAGTCTATTCTAGCCAATTCACATCTCATACCATCGAAGTTACCTTTCCTTAAGTTCAGGACCCTAGTTTCTGAATTAACTGTGTCACTCTCCATCTTAATAAAGAATTCTACCATATTATGGTCACTCTTCCCCAAGGGGCCTCACACAACAAGATTGTTAATCAGTCCTCTCTCATTACACATCACCCAGTCTCGGATGGCCAGCTCTCTAGTTGGTTCCTCGACATATTGGTCTAGAAAACCATCCCTAATACACTCCAGTAAATCCTCCTCCACTGCATTACTACAAGTTTGGTTAGCCCAATCAATATGTAGATTAAAGTCACCCACGATAACCTTTATTGCACACATCCCTTATTTCTTGTTTGATGCTGTCCCCAACTTCACTACTAGTTTGGTGGTCTGTGCACAACTCCCACTAGCGTTTTCTGCCCTTTGGTATTACCGATTCCCCATCATTCAGGCCAATGTCCCTCCTTACTATTGCATTAATTTCCTCTTTAACCAGCAACGCCTCCTTTTCCTCTCTGCCTATCCTTCCTAAATGTTGAATACCCTGGATGTTGAGTTCCCAGCCTTGGTCACCCTGGAGCTATGTCTCTGTGATGTCAATTACATCATACCCGTCAACTGCTATCTGCGCAGTTAATTCGTCCACCTTATTCCGAATATACCTCGCATTGAGGCACAGAGCCTTCAGGCTTGTCTTTTCAGCACACTTTGCCCCTTTAGAATTTTGCTGTAATGTGGCCCTTTTTGTTTTTTCCTTGGGTTTCTCTGCCCTCTACTTTTACTATTCTCCTTTCTATCTTTGGCTTCTGCCCCCATTCTACTTCCCTCTGTCTCCCTGCATAGGTTCCCATCCCCCTGCCATATTAGTTTAACCCCTCCCCAACAGCACTAGCAAACCCCCTAGGACATTGGTTCTCGTCCTGCCCAGGTGCAGACCATCCGGTTTGTACTGGTCCCACCTCCCCCAGAACCGGTTCCAATGCCCCAGGAATTTGAATCCCTCCCTTCTGCACCACTCCCCAAGCCACGTATTCATCTGCGCTATTCTGCGATTCCTACTCTGACTAGCACGTGGCACTGGTAGCAATCCTGAGATTACTACTTTTGAGGTCCTACTTTTTAATTTAGCTCCTCGCTCCCTAAATTCGTCTCGTAAGACCTCATCCCATTTTTTTACCTATATGGTTGGTACCTATATGCACCACGACAACTGGCTGTTCACCTTCCCCCTTTTCAGAATGTCCTGCACCTGCTCCGAGACATCCTTGACCCTTGCACCAGGGAGGCAACATACCATCCTGGAGTCTCGGTTGCGGCCGCAGAAACGCCTATCTATTCCCCTTACAATTGAATCCCCTATCACTATCGCTCTCCCACTCTTTTTCCTGCCCTCCTGTGCAGCAGAGCCAGCCACGGGGCCATGAACTTGGCTGCTGCTGTCCTCCCCTGATGTGTCATCACCCTCAACAGTTCTCAAAGTGGTGTATCTGTTTTGCAGGGGGATGACCGCAGGGGACCCCTGCACTACCTTCCTTGCACTGCTCTGCCTGTTGGTCACCCATTTACTCTCTGGCTGAGTACCCTTTATCTGCAGTAAGACCAACTCGCTGCACGTGCTATTCACGTCATTCTCAGCATCGTGGATGCTCCAGAGTGAATCCACCCGCAGCTCCAGTGCCGCAACGCGGACCGTCAGGAGCTGGAGGCGGATACACTTCCCGCACACGTAGTCGTCAGGGACACCGGAAGTGTCCCTGAGTTGCCACATAGTACAGGAGGAGCATAACAGGTGTCCGAGCTCTCCTGCCATGACTTAACCCTTAGATTAACTTAATTTAACAACAACAATGCTAAATGTTGCTTCCTGATAGAGTAAAGAAAAAAGAAAAGCTACTCACCAATCACCAACCCCCTTAGCTGTGACATCATCTTTCTATTTCTTTGTACTTCTTTCTGTCTCCCTCTCCCCCTCCCTCTGTCTCTCTTTCTCTCCCCCTCCCCACTCTCTCTCCCTCTCTCCTGCCCCCTCCCCCTCTCCTGCGCCCCCCTCCCTCCCTCTCTCTCTCTGCCTCCATCTCTCTCTCTCGCCCTCTCTCTTTGTCTTTCTCTTTCTCTCTCTCCCTCTGCCTCTCTCTCCGTCACTCCCTCTCGTTCTCTCCTTCCCTCTCTATCTGTCTCTCGGCTCTCCCCCCACTCCCTCGATCCTTCCCTCTCCCTCGCTCTCCGTCTGTTTCTCTGTCCCCCTTGCTCGCTCTCTCCCTCCCGCTGTTTCTTTTTCTCCCTCTCTCTTGCCCCCTGTTTCTCTCCACCCTCCTCCCACTCCCCTCTTCTGCTCCCTCCCTCTTTCTCACCCCCCCTTTCTGCTCCCTCCGTCTCCTCTCGTCTCCTCTCGTCTCCTCTCGTCTCCTCTCGTCTCCTCTCCCTCTCTCCTTCTCCCCGTCACTCCCTATCCCCCCCCTCTCTCTCTCTCCGCCTCTCATAGAAACGTAGAAAATAGGTGCAGGAGTCGGCCATTCGAGCCTGCACCGCCATTCAATATGATCATGGCTGATCATTCACCTCAGTATCCCTTTCCTGCTTTCTCTCCATACCCCTTGATCCCTTTAGCCGTAAGGGTCATATCTAACTCCCTTTTGAATATATTTAGTGAATTGGCCTCAACAACTTTCTGTGGTAGAGAATTCCACAGGTTCACCACTCTCTGGGTGAAGAAGTTTCTCCTCATCTCGGTCCTAAATGGCTTACCCCTTATCCTTAGACGATGTCCCCTGGTTCTGGACTTCCCCAACATCGGGAACATTCTTCCTGCATCTAACCTGTCCAGTCCCGTCAAAATTTTATATGTTTCTATCAGATCCCCTCTCATTCTCCTAAATTCCAGTGAATATAAGCCCAGTTGATCCAGTCTTTCTTCATATGTTCGTCCTGCCATCCCAGGAATCAGTCTGGTGAACCTTCGCTGCACTCCCTCAATAGCAAAAATGTCCTTCCTCAGATTAGATCATCAAAACTGAACACAATATTCCAGGTGATGCCTCACCAAGGCCCTGTACAACTGCAGTAAGATCTCCTTGCTCCTATATTCAAATCCCCTCACTGTGAAGGCCAACATGCCATTTGCCTTCTTCACCACCTGCTGTACCTGCATGCCAACTTTCAATGACTGATGTACCATGACACCCAGGTCTCGTTGCACCTCTCCTTTTCCTAATCTGTCATCATTCAGATAATAATCTGCCTTCGCGTTTTTGCCCCCAAAGTGGATAACCTCACATTTATCCACATTATACTGCATCTGCCATGCATGTGCCCACTCACCTAACCTGTCCAAGTCACTCTGCAGCCTCTTGGCATCCTCCTCACAGCTCACACCACCACCCAGCTCAGTGTCATCTGAAAACTTGGAGATATTACATTCAATTCCTTCATTTAAATCATTGATGTATATTGTAAATAGCTCGGGTCCCAGCACTGAGCCCTGCGGCACTCCACTAGTCACTGCCTGCCATTCTGAAAAGAACCCGTTTATCCCATCTCTCTGCTTCCTGTCTGCCAACCAGTTCTCTATCCACGTCAGTACATTACCCCCAATACCATGTGCTTTGAGTTTGCACACCATGTCTCTTGTGTGGGACCTTGTCAAAAGCCTTTTGAAAGTCCAAATACACCACATCCACTGGTTCTCCCTTGTCCACGC